>NW_009953393.1:3101741-3196506 GCF_000747805.2 Chaetura pelagica | reverse complement strand
CAGGAATGTGACTTTGAAAATCAGACTGCCTGGAGCATGGTTTATAATGAAAATACAGTCACTATATGAGGTGGTGGAATCCTTTGCAAACTCCCAAACTATGGTACATCCATATACTCCAGAAGATGCAGGAACTATTAAGTGTGGCTAATTTATGACTGGAGTCTGTGTCTCAAAATACTATGCCCATAGGCAGAGTGTGTAGTGGCTTGCCTTTCTAGTTCTCCCATGCTTCACCTATTCACTTGACTTATGTTTAGTGACATCAGTTTGGATGAAACATTTAGTAGTTTCCTCTTACTGTCTTCATCGTATGTTATGAGAAAAAGAAGCGACAAAGAGAAAAGGAAGTAGTTTCCCCCATCTGTCCAGCAAACTTACAGAAAGAAGTGGAAGCTAAGGAAGCTTAGAGAGCTGCCACAGCCATAGCTTGTGGGGACTGTCCATTCCCACCATCTGCCTGCATCTGTTCTGCTCTGAGTTTATCTTAACCTCCAGCCAGGTCAGGGGAGCCCTTCTTGGCTTTTAGGCTTTTCACAGGCTTTTGTGGCCATGACTGCATAAACATGAGTAGTTAGTAATGTAGTGGAAGAGCAGTTGACTGCCTTAAGACATACACAAGTGTTCAATTTCATGCTTTAGCAGTGAATATACCTGGATGAAAATCCCTTTTAGTATTCCTAACCTGTATTATAAGTGCAGTCAAAACAGTTCCTGAAATCCATTCTTGCCCTTTGTGCTTTAGTTTTCTTTCTGAAGGAACAGAGATCATCTTGCATCTTCTGTGCATCAAAATATATTGCTAATATATTGGTAGTGCTTCTCTCTGAGGATTTCTAACTCCATACTATGAAATGTAGTAAATATTTTGAAGAAGTAGCAATTTATTTAATGAATCGTCCACTCATTTAAAACTGTACACTAACAATGAGATGTAATGGGCAGCCAGCAAATGAGGTTTAGTAGTAGTAATAATGATGATCACAATAGTAGTAATAATTTATCTCAATAGAGCCAGTATTGCATTTTTAATTGAATGGGCAAGTACCTTAGGATTTTTTTTGCTTATTTAAAAATATCAATTGTTGTATGAGTTTCCTTAATACCACTTTATCTGTACACAGTAAGATTAGTTTTCAAAAATTATCTTATTAACAGTTTTGTGTTATTTTGGAGAGGATGGAAATACACATGGAATTATGAACACATGCATCATTCTCTTTTACATCACATCTTTAAGTGAACTTATCTATTATTAATCAACGTACTTAGATCTTTATAGCTACATACCAACTGTAGTTAAAAATGCCTTTTGTAAAGCACAATCCAAATAACTTTGTAATATACAATCAAGAAACTTAAGGTAATTAAGGTAAATTTTTCAGAGAAAATTATATTGGGAAAGAATAGACTAGAGAACTTGATCTATGTAGTGATTTTTAAAAAGTCAACAAAAAAAACCCAACACACCACACACAAAAAGAAAAAAAATAATTTGCTTTTATCCTAGGTTTGATTTCTGAGATTTTCTTTGTGTCTCCAAAACCTTTGTCATTTGAGTTATTTGGATATATGACTGATGTTCCTAATAGGATGCTTCATTTGCAAGTAATAGAAATGAATTTCTTAAGAATAGTTCAAATTTTCCTGTATTTTACTTCCACGAAACATCAGTAACTGCTTAGGGGGAACTACCAGTCAGTTTAGAATTTGACAAAGGTGACTTTTTCTTGTTCAATGATTGTCATAGCATAAATACTTTGTAACCTCTAAATGGGCAGTGAAAAATAAGTATTTTTGTGTGTGTCGTTATTCCTTTTTTTAATGAAGAAGGAAGTGTTATTTTAGAATTCTACAGAGACCATTGTTTTTGTGAATATCTGTAGTATATTTTTTATTTAGGTAATATTGTCTGACTCTTGTCTGAGGATTGTGATGTTGAAGCATTGTAATGTTGAAAAATAATTATGAACTATTGAAAAGTTATTTTATATATACATCTTTGGATGAATGAAATAAGCTAGGTGGTATTTGTAGCTTCACAATATGAGTCATAAGTGCCTGAATTGTAAAGGTATGCACTTCACAAATATAATAAATACATATAGACATGAGAGCATCCTTAAGAACATTTTCCAGTCAGACAGTGTATGCTGAGAACACTGTATTTAATCTTCAGTTTTTAACTTAAGAGTATTCAGAAACATACTTTCTCTACAATATGCTAGTTACAGAGTAAGCAATATCATAACCATTGGAAAACCAGTATCTTTCTTCATGTTTTGATCTGCAACCTCTTTTTTTTCCTCCTTCTTAGGAATGGAAAAGTGCTGGAAAAAATTTGTCCTGCAATAAATTATATTTTCAGAAGACATAATAATTTTGTCTAATTTAGTGTTAGTTGAAATATGTAAATGATTATAGATCTTTTAATTAGTTGATTTCCTGTGTGGTGATGTGCACAGACTACTAGTTACACTTAGTTATGGTGCTAACATTAATAAATAATGTGGTCCTATACAATATTCAGCTCAAATTTCATTGTGCCTCTGTGTGACTGCCAGGTGGTCCTCCTTAACATCTGCTTTTTCTAGTACTTGGAATTTTTATGTGCTTGAAGGTGTAAAGTGTAATGATGTATTCACATGTGCTATCCCAAGATTTGAATTACCATATACTCCAGTCAACTCTACTTTAATGGCAATCTTGGATAGTGCAGACGAATTAGAAGATGGAGTTACTGCTTGCAGACCTGAGCTGACTCTGCAAAGCTGGCTTTTCAGGTCTTTATGTGTCTGGTTTGATAGATGTTAAAAGCCACTTTGGACTTAGGGAAAGGTATATCTCATTCACAAAAGTATGGGCTGAATTAGTAAGTTTTCCTGGAACTAGAAACGTTGACATCACTTTGTAAAGCTAAGGTAGTTCTTTGCAGAGTTAATGTGGGCAGGCAGAATTAATCAGTTCAACCATACTCTGCATAAAGATTGTTAATATGTAAAAAGTTATATTTGGGCTCTATCTGTATCTGAATCAGTAACCTTTATTGGTTCAGTCTGTCTTGCACAGAACCAGCTTGTATGTTTCAGTGTTTGTGGCATGATTAAGTAGCAACTTGCCACTTTTTATTTCTGTGTTGACTGATGTGTTTTATGTGCACTTGAAAAGACAGAAAAATGTTTATTTTTAGGGTGTTGATTTGACTTATAACTTGTATTTGGAGTCCTATCAGGGTTTCTAGTATTTGCTTGGAGATTGTATTAATATGAGGTAAGAATAACTCCAACCCATGAGTTTACTTCTAGTTTCTTATAATGGACAAATAAACTGTCATACAAAGAGAAGGGGGTTGATAAATCACCTGGACAAGTGGAAGTAGAATATTTTAAACTTAAGTCTGGTGCCCTGTTCATCCATTTTAAGATTTTTTGGTTTGTTTTCAATATAATATTAATAATATTTATTATTTTAATTTAGGTCCTAATCCTGCAAAGCTGTATACAATTTCTGAACTTTATGCATAATGGGTTATCTTCCTAAATCATAAGATTACTTATGAAGGATTATAATAAACACCATCTATATGGAATTTTCTTTAAACTGTTATTTTTTTTAATGTAAATCTTCAAGCCATTACATGAGCTTCTTATAAATTGTCATGTAGTAAAAATGATGAGTATCTTATTTTAGATGACAAATACAGTAGAAACTCTCGGGGTAAGAAAAGATAGATGCATACAACCTACTTTGAAATTGATTTGACAGGTTGATGGGCTGATACAAGCTTTGAAGTACTGTAAATGGATATTATCTGTGTTTTTTTGCTGCTGACACTCTGTGGAGCATTCTGTATGTGATCTTAGACTGTATTGTGACCATTCAACAATGAAGCAAAACAAGGCATTATTTCATGTTCATAGCATGGACTTTGCCTTCATGGTGTAATTTTCGCATGGCAGCCTTGCTCACCAAATAGAATACATTTTGTTTCCTCAGCACATTTCCTATTGGTTGGTGCTGTGATGGATTCACCAATCTCAACATTTCTTTAAGGTAAAATACTGTATTTGGGGAGCAAGCAAACCTTTACCTGAATATATACTATCAGTAAAATTGAAATCTATAAAATGCAGGTTGAACATTTTCTTAAATTCACTTTTTCATAGCTGCAACAGCCACAGTTTTCACCCTTGCCTGTGCCTACCACCAGTGTGAAAACCTTCATGGTTGCAAATAATTGTCCATACAGCTAGGAATTGTAATACCTATTTTATTTTTAGAAAGTATGCGACTTTTTATATGCATTGTATATGCAATACAATGCATTCTGTCATCTACATTTTTGTTATGTTTGAAAAATAATTTAAAATATTATCTTTCTGTCATAAATGTAGTTGTTTTTTTCTTTCTTTCTTCCTTTCCTCTGAGTTATTCAGCAACAGATGAGAGTATTTTTGTTTCCCTCCCACCACCCAAGAATTAATTGTGATTTTTCTCCCACCATGTCTTGTTATGTTTCTTCTGTTGATTTTCATAACCTAGTTTCACTTTCTTGTTGAGTCTGCCCCCTGAAGTATTTAATATCTTTTCTGTTTCTAAACAGTAACCTTTTTTGAACACTTTTTTTCCTTCTCCCTGTGCTTTCTGAACACCTCACTTACAGAAACTGCTGAGATGGGCTGCTGGGAAATTTCCTCATGGCCTCTGTAGTCTCTCTGTGCTTTCCTAACTGGATGAAAGTAATTCTTAGCCTTTATTTTCTCAGGCCTAGATATTATTCTCATGCTTTGTCTGGAGAATGTATAAGGAAGGTTCTCCACCCTGCTGCAGTTCCACTGTGGTTTGTGGTGGGCATCATTGTCCACATGCATGTTCAGCCATTTTATGCCTTATTTCTATGGTAGTAGTGACTCTAGGGACTCAAAATGGGGGATGATGATGTACCTGGTGGCTACAAATTTTGCTGTTTCACATAGTTTCTCTGGATGATAAAAGATTGTCACAGCCCCTGCCTGCATCATTCTGGCACTGTCATCTGGATCCCACTCATCATCTCCTGCCTCTTCCAAGTTAGAGGACTGAATGTGTAAAACTTGGGATAGTCCTGGTCAAATCAGGAGAGGTGACAAAATGATTTTGCACTTCTAATTGAATATGAATCCCCACTTATACTGTTGTAATATGTGAGCAATTATTGGGACAAAAAATTGCCATAAAAAGTAAGATTTGTATTATCTCAAGGAATTTTCACCACTTTAAGCCTCTATCTGTTCACTTAATAGCTAGTGAATATTAAGAATATAACAGATCAATTCTTCTACAAATGTAATCTGAAAAAATTCTTCTTTACATGCAGTGCCACGCTATTGGCTTTCTTGGTTGAACTTCTTAAGAGTTCAGTAGCCATGCAAGAACAAATGCTTGGTGGAAAAGGCTTTCTAGTCATTGGCTACCTCCTTGAAAAGGTATGTTTGGAGGGGTTATTTTATCTTTGTTCTTAGTATTTCTACAATCCGTGTCATATTTTCAGTCACTTAGCTCAATGGACTGGTGGAATAGAATTTATTTGTGATAAAGGTATTTTTGATTTGTAATACTTACAAGTTGTCTACAGTATTCTTTTAATCTTCCTTATCCTCTTATATGTCAATATTCAAAGGGTCAATTTTCTGAAGTTGATCCAGTTTGTCTAATTTTAGTTTTACTTTAGATCTGTTTGTGAATCACTTTAATATATTCATTTGTGTTTCTGCACTCTGTCCCCCAAACTCTTATTAAGGAAAGTTCTTTTTTTTCCAGTTTGTAGAAGACAGATGTGTCATAAATTAAGTTTAAAATTATTTTTTTTTGTATGTGGTAGTAAAAACTAAGATAACCCTCTGTGGCTTAGTTCTGAAATTGTTGAAATTGTTGTCCTGTCCTTTGCAGAAGGAAACTGTAAAATGTTTTCATTTCAACAAAACCAAGGGACTTTCCCTTTACTTGCTTGTTTTCAGACATGATGAGCAGTTATCACAAAACTGAGGTTCAGTTCAGATGCTTTTCTGAGGAGCATTACTGCCTTCTGGCCCTAAGCCCTGTCATTATTGTACTTTAATAGTCTGAAACCAAACTACTGTACTAGGATATTAATACTTTTATGGTTAAATCTCATTATTCTGATATTATTTAATATCTGCTACTGTATATTTCATTAGCATGAGGTAAGTATTGCAATCCTTTGAGAAGTTATGACCAGAGCTTTCTGTTGTCCAATGGTGAAATTAAATAACTATAATGTCACCTTTAAACATGTACTGAATTCTGAAAAAGGATGATAAATAATTTCTCTCATTCTACTTCCTATGTTGTTTTCAGCTAAGGAAATACATTCTTATAGTAGAAAGACTTTACCTTCCCTGAAGTAATACCTAAAAGTAGACAATTTTCTATGCTTCTATGTTTTTTATACTAAGCAGGTGTGATTTAGAACGTCAAAGAGCTAGTCTATGGTGAGGTTTTTTTCAATGCTATGTTTTCTTGTAACATAACCAGAATTAATTTATAAAGCTGCTACCTCCAGGTCTGTGAGTTATACAGTGGCAGGCTGGTGAGCCCTTTGGAGTCCCTTTCTCTTGAATAAAACACTGTGGTTTACACATATTGAATACATATATTTAGAACGTTGTACATGAAATTTTAAAAAAATAAAAGTTTGCATAGTATTCTAATTAACACCTGCTACAATGATTAAACTCAGGGTATGTGAATATTTAAAGGATTTTGATTGATTTCTGTCACAACATAATTTTTACAGTATATGCTGTATTCTCCTTAGCTGCAGTTTTTCAAAAGGATGTATTTTATTTTTTAAGTATGGTCTTATGTTCAGTTGGCACACATGGCAGGAGAAAATCCTTTAGTTTTGTAGCTAGGCTCAGTTTTACTATTTGTAAATTATCTGTTGTTCATTTGCATTTGATCAAATGCTTCAGGGAGGAGAGACAGCTTCCTCCCCCCCACACCTTTTTTTTTTTTACCCCTGACTTTAACTACAAAATAACATATTTGTTCTTATTAGTTGCAGACTATTTATTGTGAATTGGGATGTACAAGCCAAAGGAAACTCAGCATCCAGGCTGAACTTGTGTTACTGACAAATGGACTTAACTTCAAAACATAACAGATCTGCATGTTCCCAGATTGTACTTACAGCAATAAAAGTAATTGGAACATTTTTTAGAGAAGGCAAAGAGAAGGATGTGTAGTGTTTTTTCTTATTAGTTCCATTTGTTAACTTATGTAAAGAAGTTTGACAAAGTTCACATGCTGTGTTATTGCATAGGAGCAGCTCTCAACAGTGATTTGTAGCACATGCTCTGAAACTAAAGGAGTCTCTTGAAATTTGAGGAAACCTTGAACACAAATCCTTCAAATACCTACTCATATTTAAGAAACAAAAGCAAGTTTACCAGTAATGTGTATTTACATACCGAAACACCCAATTTCAGTAAAACACATAATTTAACTGAAAAAGAGTTAATTACTTCAGACAAAGTTCTCAAGGCACTGTGCTGTAAAATAGAAAATCTTGACTGGATTTTAGTAAGACAAAACAAAAACAAAATAAAAGGATTTAACCTGTTGAATTTAGCCATTGGAAAGACTGTCAATATTACTGGAATGTATAAGTGGCTGATATTTTTTCTTACTTTCCTTTCATAGTCAATGACATAAAAACATAAGAGGTTGCATATATTTAGTAAAGATAAACCTGATGAAAATATCCCTTCATCTTTCTGCTGTGAGTATAGTATGGAAGAAGGTTTTTCTTTATCTTCTTTCTCTTTATTCTTTCTGATTGTTTTTCCCCAGTCATCTAGAGTTCATATAACTAGAGCAGTTCTGGAACAATTTTTGTCATTTGCGAAATATTTGGATGGATTGTCTCATGGAGCACCTCTACTAAAGCAATTATGTGATCACATCCTTTTTAATCCTGCAATCTGGATCCATACCCCTGCCAAGGTATTTGTACTGTTGAATGATTGTACAACTATCCCACAGATATTCTTTTACACCATGATACTTAGGTTATTATTTTTAAATATAGTAATAAAAATATTTTTTAAATCATGAGATCTATATCCTGCTTAACTATATTCTCCAAAATCTGTATAGGTTTCTAAAAGCATTTACATTCTTGCCCAAGATTTTTTTAAATTCTATCAAATGACTGTTTCTAAAAATCCAGCCCTTTTTCAGTTGCTGCTGAAACCGTTTTCCTAAAGAAAAGCATGAAAGTATATATTTTTAATTGGCAGTAAACAGTGGGATATATATATCTTTTTTTTTTTTTTACCTATTCACATAAACTTTCATTTTAATTTAAACTATGTATTTAAATTTGATAAAAGCTATAGAAAGTTGTTGTACATTTCTGGTGATATCGAATTAGTTGTTTTTCTAAATAATCCCAGTTGAGGAATGTGGACCAAAGTGAAAAGTGGAATGGTCGTAAATTCTGATAATATATACTTTTTGTATATATATATAAAAAAACCAAAACAAAACAGAAACACAATCCAGTATGTTTATTGTGACATAAATCAGAGAAAGTTTTGCTTGGAAGGGACTTCTGAAGGTCATTCCAGATCCGTCCTATCCCCACTCTAAGTAAAGTTGTTTTATTAGTTTTTAGTTTTCTATATAATATCCAAAGTAAATCCTAAAAAAGCCCTAAAAATTAATCTTATTAATATACATTTACGTGGGTAACTGTTTCATTCTCCAGGTGCAGCTGTCTTTGTATACCTATTTATCAGCTGAATTCATTGGAACTGCTACGATTTATAACACCATACGCAGAGTAGGAACAGTGCTGCAGCTAATGCACACACTGAAATACTACTACTGGGTGGTTAATCCTGCTGATAGCAGTGGCATTACTCCTAAAGGATTGGGTAAGTACAGTGCATAAGAAAGAAACCATAAGCATTTCTTGTATAGGAAGATGTATGATTTAAATGGGTGAAAGCTCCTTTGGTCTGTAGGTAAGGAGACAATGGCAATAATCAGTACCAGTGGTGAACAGCAGAAGGACTACGCAAGGACTTTTTGGTATATAATGCATCTCTGATAGTAATCCTTATATTTATATGTATTCTCAGAAGATTCCAACTCTGTTCTTTACTTGCATACCATATACTTATTTGAGCATGTGTATTAAAATCACTGTTTCTTCTTCTGTAACAGAGAGGAAATGTTAAGTGTGTTTCAGAAACCAAATACAGCTTTGTGAACTTTGAATGACTGGTAGTGTTAACTGACCTTGAAAACAGAGTGAAGACTTCTGTTTCTCACTCCTGAGATATCTGGAGCTGTAGTTCCAGGTTTTTTTGTTTTTTTTTTCCCCGCTAATATAAAATAGAGGTTTATTTAACTTTTCTTATATTCATCCATTTAGCTTAGCTCAGGGAGGACTGAATGGCAGCAACAACAAAATACTATCGTTCATACAGGATAAATGCTGCATGTAACAGATGCGTATTAAACAGACTATCAAATCATTCTAATCCTGCAGACTCCAGCTGTAATGTCATTACATTTAGCTATTACCTATGTAAAGCAAGGAGGATTTGGTTAAAGGCTCTTAAAAATTAATTGGTATAAGAGAACTTCTTAATTATCTTTTTTTCTGTCACCATTACTGTCATGCTGAAAAATTGAACAGTTGGGGGACATTTTAGTGCTGTCACATATCCAAAAATATTTAAAAATGTGACATATATAATGTATGACTTATTGGATAATTCTTCATTTATATGTGAGCTGTTTGCATAGGGGTTTCTTCAAGTTTGGGGTTTTTTTTAATAAATGGAAGGAACAATTCTTAGATTAGGTATCGTAATAGGCAGTTAAATTGTAATTTGTTGAGGCTCACAGGAAGAGCTGTTGTTGGAGCTGGGACCTCATTTATAGTTCTTTCAAGTATAATATTAGACTAATAGTATTCTTCATACAATTATTAAAATTCTCTGCAAAATACCTAACAAAATAACACTGTGTTTCTTTTTGTTTGAATGAAAAGTTTGTGTCGTCAGATTATGAAAAGTAACCGTGGTGGTTACTTAATTAGTGTGAAACTTTTTGTCAGTGATGAAATGTATTTTCCACTTGCACTGATTCTGGATTCTCTCTGCCAAAATTTAATTAAGATCATTTTTGGTACCACAATGAGCATGTCTCCATCTGAGCTAGATATTTGCTGATTATAAATGCAGGAGTCAGTTGCCTGAATATACGTTTCTACCATCATTTTGGTCTCTGTGGGTTATCCTACCTGCCTCTCAGAAGGATATTGGTGTCCTGTCATCCTCTGTCAAATCTGTTTGTACTCTGTAGAGATTTTTGATACTTTATGGCATGTCAAATCACACTGATAAGTATGTTTTGGAAGCTGCATCCTACCCTTAGTTGACAGAACCTTGAGAACTATTTCATTTGAGCAGTAATTGCTTTCTAGACTCCATTGCCTGTATGGATTAGATCTCCATTGACTTCAGTGGCAAGTTAAAATCTGGTCTCGTGTGTTGACCACTACACTGTAGATGCCTGAAATTAGGGTGAGCTGAATCCTACCCTGGGACTGACATTGTCCAGCTTCATGCTTTCAGAGCTGTCTTCTTTTGAGGGTTACACTGTCATGCTGCATGGGTTCCGTTTTACCATCAGGCAAGCTAACCGTACTGACCTCACTGAGGATGTTAAAAACTCAGCTGATCAGTTTATAATATGCACATTGCATCTGTGACTGATGAATGAGAAGCCATTGGGAGATAATGTTTCCAGGTGTCAAACGTTTACACCTAGAGTCCTGGAAAATTACTCGACAGATTTGAGTTTGATAATGTTGTCTACTTGTTACTGCTGTAATTCTTTTTGGGTTTTGGGGTCTGTTTTTGGTTGGTTGGTTGGTTTCTTTGGGTTTTTTTTGTTTGTTTCTTTGGGGTTTTTTTTTGGTTGGTTGTTTTTTTTGTTTTGGGGTTTTGTTTTGTTTTTTAATTAATGAAGTCCTCTACTTCTGTGTCATGACACTAATACCTAACAACACTTTGAAAGTTTATTGCATGTTACAGACTTGCCTCTGGCCAGGCTTGCTCTTTCGTGGAATCACTGTGACATTTCTTTCGGTAGGAGATATGGCTTTTTATCTTGCCCGGATCTACCTCTCTGCAGTAAGCTGTGTTTTTGAAGTATTTGTATGTGTAATGCCAGTTGAATAGCTGGCAGGGAGGGGAAGTATGCTATAAAATCTGAACAGAAGGCATTGGCCACACGAGGACACAAAATTAGGAGACAGAAATTAATCAGTTAACCCTAAATTAACATACCTATGGTTGTTATACTTCCCTATCATTCTTACCTATTTTAAGGATATTTTACATTCTCTTCTCATTTGTGTCAATTCCAGGCAATGTCCTGGTTTTCTCAGGAAGGGAACTACGTTAGTTCCCTGAGAGGTAATCAGATAGTGTCAATTACTGGTTGGTTGGTTTAGTAGTAAGACAACAAAAATCAGAATTACTAAAGCCTTCATACAGTACCTGGGAAGGCATTTGATAAACTGTGAGGCCATGCACATTTTCAAAATACATATTATTATCCACTATATCTGAATTTTCTCCTTTTTCGCTTTGGTTACATCCCTCAATAAACTTGACTTTTTAAAATACTTTCCTCCTTTTTCCTTATCCTCTTTCTTTCCCCATTGCTTAGACTGCAGAACATCCCATGTAAATGCTATAACTATATAAAAGTATTTTGTAGAACTCTCTTTCTTGCGTGTAAAAATAGCTTTGTTGCGTTGAGTTGATGAATATTGGCTTATCAGGGAGGAAGATCAGTGTCATAATGACGGATGTGCAAATCCAGCATAGCTATAGAGTTTTCTCTGTGTAAATCAACTCTGGGACTATTATTTCACTTCTACTTCTGACTAGTACAGCTGTATGAACTGTGGTGATTTGCAAGCATATGACTGTGCAAATACCAGAACTGTTGAGGTGATGGCTTGCTAAGTTTAATTTCACATTACCTTAATTTCATATTAGCTTCTTTATCAAATTCATATTAAATACTTTAAATTGTTAGAATTCCTTTAAACTTTAAAAAATATTTAATCACCTGGAAATTACATCACTTTTCTTCACCAGATGCTCTTTCTTTTAAGTGCAATCTGCCAATGTGGCATGCAGGTTTGACTGATTCAAGCTTATAGTCTTAGAATACTATAAGTAACAGTAGTTAATACACTTAATGCATTTTCTTTCCACCTCTGTCTTCAGCAACACTTAATTTCACCAATCCTAACATCTCAAAAAAGTTAACTATGCGAGGAATCGTTTTTGTGTTTATCTTTATTAGCCTTCATACAGCCACTACTGCCACATGTAGCTAGCAAGTTTCTAATTTGTTAAAATGTAATATAATGTGTAAAAAGAAGTTTTTAAACTTCTTTTAGGAGTTTCTTCTTAGTAGGAGGATTGCAGGGTAAAAATACAATTATGTGAATATTAGAGTTGTTGCATTTTAAGCAGCATTTGGTATTTCAAAATGAAAGAACAGGACCTAGTGTCTGTGAGCAGTACTTTTACTGTAAGAGACTAAGAGACAGAAAAATTTCCTAATGCAAGAAAGTGGCATACCATATTCCTTTAGCAAAGGTGACTGAAACCCTAAGTTAACTTGAAATCAGACTTTCTTAGATCTGAAGACTTTAATGGAAATCTTGCCAATATCCAAAATTTGACTTAATGTATTACAGTGTCTTCAAATAATTTACTGTCATATTAGAAAGTAAGCTTATTTATGCAGACATTTTAGTAGTGTGATGCTTTCATGTTTTCTAGGCATATCATTTTAAATGCAGAGATACCGGAACACTTTTTAATATTAGTAGTTTGATTTACTATTACTTACAGACAGTAACTCTGCTTTAAGGTTTTATTGCTTTCCCTTGTCTTAAGAAAGCACAAAGTGGCTGAGTTTTCTGTACTAACATTTCACTATACCTAGTTTAAAGTGAAAGTAGCTCAGTACTGAATTTTGCCATTTAGCTAACACTGTTTCCATTTTTAAAGAAAATTTTCTTCTTGCTTCTCCTGGTATTCAGCTTAGAAAATAGGAAGTGTGAATGTTTTGAATTATTTGAAAGGTTCCAAAATTTATTTCAGTTTTTATTATATATGTTCTCTTTCATTATAGCATTCCTTTTTCAAACTGGTATTTCTTATTGGATTCAGTAAGCTAATTGGATTCAGTATGCTAAATTATTATCTTTTTGTTTCATTCTGAATTATCAACATTTTTTAAAGTGTATACTTACCAGTTTGATAAAATTATGAATTTTACTTTCTCTTTTTGTGTATTATTATTATTATTATTATTATTATTATTATTATTATTATTATTATTATTATTATTATTATTATTATTATTATTATTATTATTATTATTATTATTATTATTATTATTATTATTATTATTATTATTATTATTATTATTATTATTATTATTATTATTATTATTTTTTTGCCAGTTATAAATAAGTGGCAAGACTAAAGTTACTTTTGTTTTAAGACCATATTAAAAGTAAACTGGTGAAATAATTCTCATGTCACAAAGAGCAGAAAAATTCAATCAGATTTCCAGAAGAAAGAATCTCTAAATTGTATTATATTTTACATTTTGCACTTGAACTACGGTTGTACGTGTTCTCTTGATTTGCCATCTACATGCCTTTCACATTTTGTTGGATTATATAAAATAGGATATGAAGATGGGAGAAATTCATAGGGTTACTCAGCAGTTGCAGCATCTAAAGACGCAATGAACTGTCGATTGAGTAAAATCTATTCAAAATTATATTACTCCGGTAATTATTTCCTTCGTAGATGTTGGGAAAAAATAAGAATATAAGTGAGAAGAGCTTTAACTCTTTATCCTGCTATGGTAGATGGTACATTTCAGTGACAGCTGTCAGAGACATCTTAACATTATTTTAGCAGTCTTTTAATTTCTTTATTAACCTTTTTAAAGAAAAATAAAATAGTTATGCACTTAAAATACTCCATGTTGCTGAATTAATTCAATGTGCAATTCCTGTAAATTTAAGAGAGAACTTACTAGAGCCCACTAGGATATTTGTGTCTTGAAATACCTTCCTTGGAATTTCTTACCAACTGCATGGCATTCTCTGAAAATATTGGTGGACCAACAGTGATGCAGTAATGAGAAGGAATAAAATTAAGGCAATGCAAAATTTATCCTAGGAAAACATAACCTAGGATACTCGGTGTTAACAAATCCCATAAATCTATTGTGCTACTTTGTCATTTTGGACTCTGTTGTGGAGCATGCCTGTGAAATACTTGCAACTTTGTTTTTGTATGAGGGAAGTGTGTATTTGAGTTCCAGGCTAGTGAGCAGTGTAGTTCATTCTTGAGATGCTGGCCAAGCATTTCTTTTTATCTGTGTTTCCTGTCCTGTCCATCTGAATGGACCTTTATGAACAGTATTTTGCCTCCTGCTAGAGAACATATGGGTTTTAACGTCCAAGTTAACTCGTGTTAAATAGAGTTTCAAGAACATTTTTTGTGTTCAATATTTTTTAATATGAACTGGAAGAGTGGGAATTATGAAAATTATTGTATGGAGAAAGGAACTATAGTTTTTGTGGATAGAAAATGTTGCACAGAGTTAATTAAAAGTTTAAAGATTAAAAGTAGGTCCTTTTGTGATGCACATAACATTATGTTATTTATGCATGAATGGAGATCAGATTCTGCTATCTATATTATGTTTTATATATTTAAGGACTAGAAAAAGCATGCTTTTTACACATTAAAAAAGCCAGATGGAAGAATTTTGCATTTGATTGCTTGTAGAAGTGATACCAGAACATTTTATTTCCAAAGACAGGATTAGAAATCATTATTTTTGTTTTCCAAAACTCCCAATCAGTTTTTACAGCAGTACTGATTGTACTTTACTCTGTGAATATGTTTATTTATTCACTCTTAATTAGTTCTGTTTTATGCCCCTATGCTTGCTCTGTGCACAAGGATGAATTGGATTTTTTTTTTTTCATTTATTTTTGCCTGGATAAAGCTGCATAACTGTAATTATAAGTGTATATTTAAAAAGAAAAAAAAAAAAAAAAAAAGGTGAATCATGTGCTGTCTGCAATAAATGCATACAAAAAGAATCTAGAGGCAGGAAATTGTTTAGTGATTCATCCTGGTGTCACAGGGGTGCATCAGTTCTCTTTGCCAATTAACAAGAATGTTGCTATTTTGTATTAGGGGCTGTATGAGATTTAAAAAGGATTATTTTTGTTGATTTGGTTTGGATTAGCAGTGATGTTTATCAGTCTCTGATGGTAACACTGAATGGTCTATATACAGTGATAGCAGCAAAGATAATAGTAAAGAAAACTACTTTTCAGAGTTTGAGTTGAAAAACACGGTCCACTTGTCTCTCGTTACCTAAGTATATGTGTGTATAATGTTTCTTTTTTAATTACAGAATAAATTATACCACTGTTTGTTCTATAATGCATTTTTTAAAAAATAAGTCTTCAACTAATAATATTAATAATAATATTAATGAAATAATATAATGAAACTAATAATATTAATGAAACAAAAAAGTGAGATTACATAACAGTTGTAGCAGCAAATCCATTTTATGTGGCTTTACAACTTCCCAGATTAATTCTGTTCAATCTATATCAGATGACTGTTGCATTACTGTTGCTGCAATCCTTTCTTCCACTATTTGTAGCTGTCTTCTGGTTACATAGCCTCCATTTTCTCCAGTTTCTCTTATTTTTCCCGACCCGTTGTCTTTATTTTTCAAACTGACTTAGTCTTTTGGGCAGAGGCCATCTCTTTTTTCTGATTCTAATGCAGTGGAGTTTCAAGACAGAACCAAAATACAAGAAATTAATAGTACTGGAGGCATGGAGAACAAACATCATTTCACCAGCTTGGCCTGTTACCTATAAGCAACTACTCCTTTTGTATCTTTTCATGTTGAAGAACCCTTTTCAAGGTTCTCCCACAACACATCCAGTAGGGATCTCAATGAGAAGTATGAAACTTGGGTATCTTTGAATGGGTTCCCAGTTAATTTGGAATATCCTCCCTTAAAAGTTATGTTACTGAAGCCCTTTGCGGAGCCTTAGAGTTGTGTTATCTGTTTCCATAATTATGGTCTTCTAGAAAAGACTGTTTTAAAGGCCTGGTTTTGAGATATTGGCCAGTATTGAATCCCAATAAGGTGTAGGAGAGAAGAGGAAGTGCAAAGAAACATATTTCTGTCATGCAGTTAGAGTTCAATATGCATTTGAATTAGGGAAAAAAAATAGCTGGTGGCTGGAAGCCCATCATTGCTATAAAAACACATGCAATATTTAATGCTGTTGCAGCTACCAAAAAATCCAACTTACTTCTGTTTTTACAGTGATAAATAGGTGTTTCATGCTGCCATTAGAATGTATGGATGTAAAACTGTTCCTCTCTCTTTAAAGCCTGTATTATAGATTTTTTATGGCCTTAGTGTTTTTACATACAATGACGCAGGAAGTTGAGATTTATTTACTTCTTTCTAAGAAGTACCCAGTTCTTCTTTCTCCACTCCTAAACAGGGAAGAAAATTCTTTTTTTGCTCCTGCCAGTCAAGCAAATATAACTTACCTTTAGGTTTGTCCTCATTGCAAACTTGAATTACCGTGTGTACAGCAGTGGCTTCACTGTCACAGGAGACTGTAGAAAACCCCTCATTAAAAGCTTATGTTCATCTGGATTGGAAAGAATACAAAGATGTACTTTAAATTTAGTGGGCTTTTTTCAATTATAGTTTCTTTTTGGATAAATATCTTCAGTTCCTGCTAGAGGTAATGGCCACCACTAATAC
Source organism: Chaetura pelagica (assembly GCF_000747805.2). NCBI lineage: Eukaryota > Metazoa > Chordata > Aves > Apodiformes > Apodidae > Chaetura > Chaetura pelagica. The sequence goes on along the minus strand of NW_009953393.1, from coordinate 3,179,547 downwards.
TTCATGAGTCCTTTTGTTTTTGTATTTCATTCAGATTATGTTTAACATAGTGGCTTAGTTATTCCAAATTGTTAGCATGTATTTTAGTGAGATTCAGCTTTGTATTCAGACCCTTTTAAGTTTACATGCTCACAGTGTAGCTTGTACTAGGTGTTTAAGCTCCCATTGTTTTCAGTTAAATTCAACTCTGTAGTCGATAGACCAAATAATTTTTATCCTGAACTGGACACTGACATTGTGTGAGTTTAGTAGATCTAGTCAAAAAAGCTTATATCGAGATTTGAAACTCCTGGTTCATATGAAGACACCAACAGAACATATACCTCAATTTAGTTGAATGACTCTAGACCTGATTACTACCTTCCATTTTCCTGAGTCTTTGTTAAAGAAAAAACGAGTATATGGATTTTTATTTTTTTCCAAAATGAATCATCAGTGGCACTTATATATATTACTGTTGTAAAATGTGATTCTGAAAGGTTATAAATGACATCATTTGCAAATATGAACTTTTATAGAATGACTGCAATACTAAATCTGTTGTGGGAACTGTGATTTCCTTAAGAAGCTGCAGTCATTCAAGGAATTAATTTATGTTTTAAAATTGTATCTTTTGCTTCATCCAGATGGTCCTCGGCCCTCACAGAAAGAAATCATATCACTAAGGGCTTTCATGCTGCTGTTTTTGAAACAACTTATATTGAAGGTAAAACAGACCATTCCAGATGGAAAACATGGAATTCTGTTATATACATGTAATAGGGTCTTTCATGGTAGTAAATATATAATAACTTTCAGGCATTGTATCTGTTTTTGGTTAATTTTAAGGTTCGTGCACATACTTCTAATCAACATTAAGGTAGTAAATCTGCACAGTATTTCTTATTAACCTCACCAAACTTTGCCACATATATTTTATTAAAAGTACTTGCAGAAATAGTATATGACAGCACTGAACCTTTCAGTTATTTGGGCTTTTTTTATATGATAGTAGATAGATAGTTGCTTGATCAATAAAATGGAAAGAGGTAATGGCAGTTAAGTTAGTTATTGTTTTGCCCTTATTTTCTTGTTCTACTACTGGTTGAAATGGTCTAGGACTCCCTCTGTTACAACTAAATGCTGGTCTTTATGGTATAATCTGTCATCTGAGACTAGAATAAAATAGCCTGGCTTATTTCTCCTGTTCTTTTCTGTGTCAAGGATTGGAGGCAGTAATAGTTTATAGTATCTGAGGGCCCACACTGTGAGAATCCTTTCTAGGAGGAATAGAGGGCTGACTTCATGGTGTTTCGAATTGTTAATGTGATAAGCAAAAGCAAAGGAATGAGTAAGAGATTTTAGTCTTTTGCATTTAACTAGAAAAAAAATGTAGGATTTTACTTGTTCCAAGTTTTTCTTGAAAAAAACTTAAGGAATGTATTTTCTCTGACTAATGCTCCTCTTTTTTTTTTTTTTTTAAGGATCGGGGAGTGAAAGAAGATGAACTGCAGAGTATATTAAATTACTTATTAACAATGCATGAGGTACATTTCTGTAATTACCTATCTTTTGCTGTAACCAATTGTGCCAACTCTATGGGAAGCCTGCTGTTGAGGTTAGTTTGTAGAATAACTTTGATGCTTTTCATACAGGATGAAAATATTCATGATGTGCTGCAGCTGCTAGTGGCACTAATGTCCGAACATCCAGCGTCCATGATACCTGCCTTTGATCAAAGAAATGGGATACGGTAAGACAGTGAAGGGAGAAAATAGCTTAAAAGTAGTTCCAGTATCATCACTCTCCAGACTGCTTCTTTTTCACATAAATATCACACTTGCTGATCTTTTAAACTACAATTTTTTTCAACTTAGGCTATATATTTGCTATATTTTAAATAAAAAAACAGAGTTGTTTTGATAGCTTGGAGGAAAAAAAAAAAAGCACTTAAGGTTACCATTTTGATATTTGAAGTTAAAGGTACTGAATTTACTTCTCAATCTCAAATGGAATATTTAATTAACCAAATGTATAAAAAAGCCAACTCTCTTTCTCAGAATAATTTTGAATATTCTGTCTTCCAATGTTTAGCATAGTCCAGGGGGAAGAAGAAGGAAACGAGAAATCTTCCCCTAATCTCTCAAATTCTCTCTGAAAAGATTAAAAATGCTGTTTGTGACATTCATATATTTATCTGTTTGACAGTAAAATTAATAACTGATAAATTCCCAGAGAAGCTGTGTTTTTGTTTGATTTTATGTCTAATTTGGTAATGCAATTTTTTTCAGAGATTAATAATTTTCAAGTTTATAATTTAGTATTTAGTATAGCATTTTATTTTGTGCTGTTCTGAAGATACTTTGCAGAATGCAAGAGGCTTGTAAAATGGGGTTGTGAGGAAAAACATCTGCTACCTGATAAATTAAAACTTTGCTTTGCCAAAATAATAAGATATTTGTACAAATACTTGTAGTTAACACTGTTTGAATGCATTGCTAGGTAAAGGGAAGACTTATTGTACTCGCAGTTAGGAATTTGTTTTCTCACTGTAGTTGTCTGTATTCAGACAGACTTCTGTTCCTGACACCTTTTGAAGGCAAGTAAGACTGATTTAAGAGGATTTAAGACACCTTTATGTAACATTTGTGGTACCAGTGTTAAAATTGTTTGACAGTGCAGTCTCTGTGTTTAAAAGTCTGCGTTGAAAAAGTGGAGTTGCAAGATTTAAGTTTTTTTTTTAAAATACCTTACATAGAATTAGGGATTTGTCTGCTTGTGTTATCAGAAGACAAAAGTCTCAGAGGTCCTTTGATAATGGCATTAGTCATTTCCAAAGAGGAAGATGCTGTCTGCTAAAGTTCTCTTTAGTGGAGAAAAGTTAAAAAGAATGGTTACTAGATGAAGATCAGATAATTCAAGTGGGAATCTACCATATATATTTAAAATTTGTTGAAGAACAATCCAAAGAAAGGATAATGTTTACTGTGTCTTGGTGTCCAAATCAAGACTGTGTTCCCTTCGGAAAGACTCTAGAATTTGAGCTTAGACCAGTCATATTAAATAAATTATAAATTAAATTGGTTAAATTATGAGGCCTTTTTTATCCAGGATTTGAATCCACAGGGTGGTGTTTTCCACACAAAATTTGGATGCAATGAGGATGTGGCTTCTTAGCTGTATATGGGATTTTGTATAAGATATTGCCATGTTTTATTGTTGATAAATGAGACTTTGGTGTAAAAAGCCTGTGATTAAATGCAGATACTCTATCTTATGAAGAAAGGGTATTGAGTAGGGTTCTTAAGAATGAAAGCAGATTTTCAGTAGCATCCAGGTACTTCAGGAAACTCGAGGATGTGAGCTTATGTGCTCCAATCTCCTTCTCTTGTCTTAAGCTCTCACTGCTCAATACTGTCTTTTATTCCAAGGTAGAAGTATGAGAATGTTGTCACTTTCTATTATAAAATACTGAACTGAACCAAAAGACACCATATCTTTAATGTGAAAAATTAATAAACTCTTATGCTGAGCTTGATGCTTTCAATATATCCTTCCATTTTGTGTAAATTGCTGGTTTTATGCTTTTACTTATTAATAACTACCCCTATTCAGTGAAAAGCAATCTATATATGTGGTGTTTACTGATAAACTGAAAAAAGTTGTTTATTTTTTTAATTTTTTTTTAGTGTAATTTATAAATTACTGGCTTCCAAAAGTGAGAGTATATGGGTGCAAGCTTTGAAGGTCCTTGGATATTTTCTTAAACACTTGGGTCATAAGTAAGTATAGTTTTAAAATTGTTGTAGTGCTGTATTTAAGCCCACAATTCTTCTTGTCCTTTTGTCATGATTACTGTATGTTTTTTGACAGTCTTTAGAAAATTTCCAAAAATACGTTTTCTAAATGTATATTGTATGTTCAGCTAAGGATAACAGGAAACACATGAGTGTTATAAAAAAAAATGTTTCTGGAATTTACAATGTCATGGCAATGAAAGTTTCAGGGCAATACTTCTAAATATAGTCTTTAAATAATTGGGAAAATGAAACAGAAGAATAAGTTGTTCTCATGGGAATGTTTCAGAAGGAAAAGCAAACAGACTAAGTAAATTATCATTAAAAAAAGAAGAGATAAGGACACACCTCTGCAAGAAATATCCACATATAAAATGTGAGAGTGAGAAATAATTGCATTTTAAAAGAACTGGTGTCATGGAATAAATTTACTGAGTCTCATCTTTGATATTTTGGTGTTAAGAACTAATTAAAAAGCATAAAGTGCTGTGTAACCAGCTGCTTCTCACTCTTCCCATACTACATGTAGTGCTTAACTGCCTGCTGGAGTTTACCCATAACAGTATTCCAGTGGGAGACTGTGCAGTGAAAAAATGAACTGTGTGCTCCACATGAGACTTCATCCTGTAAAACCTCCTTAGCAGGGAAAGGAGGTAGGAGTCCAGCCAGAGCATAGTATTGCTAGACATGCTTTTATCAGCAAGATCAATGAAGTATGACTATATAATTGATACACAGCTGAGAATATACTCCCAATTGAGGTTTTCCTTTTGGGATCCAACAAGCCAAGTAGTGTTCTGGGAATGAATAAAGCAAACTTATAGTCCATTCAAGAACCTCCAAGGCCTTTTCAAACATTGCTTATTAAAAATAATTCACATTGATAGGAGCTGGGTAAAGATATACTAGATGAAGGTTTGGCTTGTCCAGAAGCTTGATTGAGTCTCAATAATACCTTTGTTTAAAATATTTATTGCTTATCCAGTATATCAAGTAGTGAACTTTATCAGTGGAACATTAGAGAAAAATAAAAGTGAGATTTTTCAGAAGCTGAAATTTAATTTCCTGGTCTTTGGCATCTACTTGTAATTATGGATATATCAGTGTAGTTTCCATTGTTGAGTAGAAGTAGTTAGCACAAAATAAATAACTTTATTTTTCATGTCATTGAAGTCATTGAAGTCACTTGAATATTCTCCATAACTTTCAAAGTTGCTTTGATTTATTTATTTTTTTAATTTTCAGACCTCCAAACATCTGTAGATGTTCACATTCTTTGTAGATTCTAGCAAGTAAAAATGCCCTCCCTTCATTTCATATCTTACAACTTTCACATGTGAGGTGTGCCTATTTCTGCACATATGCATGGTTTTATACTGTTCTAGTCGACTACAGGAAATTCTAAGCTATTATAGAACTATAAACTACACAAAATTATAAAGCATCTAAATTTCTGTTTCACAGTACAGGAAACAGGCATTACATTTTAATATACTAAAGCAGAATTGCATAAAGAAATATTATGATGTGATTTATGAAATCTGAACCAAAATTATATTAATAACGAATGTGCAAGAACAAAACAAGTTACTGTTGCTCTGGTTCATCTTTATGAATCACAGATTAAAGTATAGAGATGAGGTAATTGATTCTTAGGAGAAATTACCAGTATGACCTGTAGTGTGTTAGATGAGAGCCTGAATAACTTTAATTATTTTTCTTTGTGATCTTACTTGATAGACTATTTCTCTGTCCTTAACAGTTGGCAAAATACTGTATTTTTCCTTCTCTGCAGTCCTGGATTCTTTCAACACCACCACTGAAATCATACTCACTTATTTATTTTTTTATCTGGATATTTAAATGAATTTTCACTTCTGTGTGCTACATAATAGCTCACAAGGTTGAACACTTGTAGTTTTTCTCCTAAGTAACTAAGGAACTCTCTTCTGTTGGTGCTCTCTTTTGTAGTAATCCGAAAATTAATATAATGTATGAATTTCAAAAGTTCTCGAATGAATCTATGTAATTTAAACCTGTGTTGTTATCATCAATAATCATGAAAAAGGAGCTTTCTAGCTTTTGAATGCATAGAATTTTACAGAAACTTTAATGTGTTCTATTTTTCTGCTGCTATATTATTGATTAATAATTATGGTTAATAATTATTTTTATTTTATATTCATTACAGTAGTAGATAAATTTAATTATACAATTTTTGAGAATAAAATGTTAAACAATTTAGGATGTTATATCCCATTTTTAAGTAATAATGTTTTTGTCAGATGGAATTCACCAATGTCAGCTGTTTTCTTCTTTTGTTAGGATTTGAGTAGTTTTTGATCCTAGCTATAAAATTAAATCACTTAGAATTTAATAACTTTTCAGGAGTTTATTTCCTTTGCATCATTACATCTGTTACTCGATTTAATTATTTTGGCTGCATGAGAGAATCCTATATAAAGCGAATGTCAGTACTGACAAATATGTATGTGTTAGTACTTTTGTTGGAAGAGCTGAGATTGGATTGTCCTGAGTCTTTGAGGGAGTGACAAAAGGTGTGTTCTATAGCGATCACATTTTAGTCATCTTGTGAACATCTTGAACTCCCTCAGTCTGAATAAGATAGAAAGAGATTCCTTGGTCTTTTCCACTGTATCATTTTTTTATACAAAAACCCATCCCAATACTTCATTGCTTTCAGAGAACCTTTGTGTATTCCTACAATTCCATTAGTGTGGGGAAACTTCTTCAATTATTTTTAATTCACAGTTTTCACAGAAAACAAATTTTTGAACTTTTTACTGTAACATCAAAATATTTGGTTTTTGATGGTTTTGTGTTTACTTAAAATGTTAACATGCTTGGCATTTTCCTAATGTTTTTAATTTCTCTTTCAGGCGAAAAGTTGAAATCATGCATACTCACAGTCTTTTCACTCTTCTTGGAGAAAGATTAATGCTGCATACCAATACAGTGACCGTTACAACGTATAACACACTTTATGAGGTATTAATTATTAAACAAAGAGCTTGTCATATCTATTGTAAAAATTATTACTTAATTATACTTTGACTCTGTGCTTTACAATATTCTGATTCTCAAAACTTATGATAAAGTTGTGGATGGAAATTTTGATAAATGTTTTATTGGTTTAGAATGTTATTTTGCCTTTCTTGGGTATTTTATTAACAATGTCATAATATTTACATAGTCTTCATAAAGCTTCCCACCTACAGCATTACAAAGGAAGATGGAAAATATTCTGCTGATGAAGCTATTGATCACATTACACAAAAAAAAAAAAAAAAAAAGAAGTTACTGCAGACCTGTAATTGCTCTTACTCTTCCATTGCAGTGGGAAGTGCTGGAACCAGAGATGCTCTTTTGTTCTCCTTTGTTTTTGTGCCATTCTTTTCAAGTTTACAACATTTTGCAAAGTGCTGTTTATCTATTTTATATAGCAATGTGAATAGCATGCCAAAATCATAACTGAACACAGCTGTTTTATGTAACAGATACTGCTTGAGGTGAATATTGGAGCATTCAATTGTTCTACCAGGCTTTTGTAGTAACTTCAGTTTTGACGACGAGCAATTTTGTTAAATCAAAATATTGTGGACATGAAGTTGATTGAAACCCATGCCTACAAATTGATTGAAACCCATGAAACTCATGCCTACAAATGCACAAAGATCATGTTAAATCTTCAGTTATTTTAAAAACAGTCACTTAGAATTGAACCTGTGGCTGTTAAGCACTAGAAAGGTATTTTTTAATTATGCTGTTATTATTTTTTTGAAGCCACAAATAGGTGTAGTGGCTAGATGCTGAGGACTTATTCCAGAAGAGACAAGAAAGTCTAAAGGAGTGTTTGGTATTTAGGACTCTGAGTCTGAGTGATGCAGAAAGCGTTCTCCTATGATTGTAAAAACATAAATGTCATATATATGCCAATGACTTACTCAGACATTATTTTTTATTGCACATAGCTTAACCTGTGTTATTTGAGCACTTGAGTCTCACAGTATAGATGTCACTGCATTCAGATTTCTGAGAGCTTCTGATTGGTATTCTCAGAAAATACATAAGTCAGTGAAAAAATTAAAGTCCAGCATCCACGGACATTGACATTTGAAAAAAAAGCCAGAGAAGGAGAAAAAGGAGTTAAGTGTCAGAAGTACAAGAGATTTGCCAAGGAACTAATGCAGATATTTTCCATGTTCTCTCATAAAAAGCTAAGGCATATTTGCATTCAATTTTAAATGCTAGTATGTAAAGACCCATTCAAAGATGCTGTGTTTACAACTGATATTGGTTTAATTATTATTTCTTGATTAATGAATGAGCTAAAGTTCTGTGTTAAATAAATAAGAATTACCTGTGAAATTATTTTCTTTTTAAAGACATTTGCTTGATATACTTAGTGAGAATCCCGTGTTGATACCATTAAATTTTTAGCTTGTTCTTAAAAATAAGGTTGCATACATAGAACCTGTGACAGGTTGTCCCAGTGTGAAAGGTCTGTGGTGTTGCCTTGTACAGGTTAATTATTTTCTCAGTGACAATTAATTAAGCAGGAGAATGATCTGATTTACTCATTAGGTGAAGCCCTAGGATTATTCCTATGGAATGCTGTCTGTGAGTGTTCCTCTTTCATAGATGGAGAAAACCAAGCCCACTATTAAGAAATACTGGGTTTGGTTATGGATGGCATGTATGCAAATAACTTTTTATACGTAGTGCTCAGGAAAGATATTTTTTTAATCTGTAAATGTAGAACAAAATAAGGAATGTTAATTAAGTATCTCTTTTCCATGCTTCAAGAATAAAATATTTTACAAAAATATTTTATAAATGAAGTTGCAGTGTGGCCATAGTAAATAAATAAATTTAATACATTTAATACATTTTTAAATTAACACAGAAATTCTCTAGCATTTAACTAAAATGGTAAAAATCCCTTAATACTCTATTTTAGATTTTGACAGAACAAGTGTGCACTCAAGTTGTTCATAAACCACATCCAGAGCCAGATTCTACAGTGAAAATCCAGAATCCAAGTAAGGACAATATATCATGTTTCTGTGATAGATATATTGCCTGGAGGTTGTGGGGTTTTTTTAAAGAATATGTTTCATGAAGCGAGAATAATTCATTAGTGTATCTCAAATACGTATGGGTTTCAGTTTCCACTTACAGAAGTTGCTGTCAGCAACTGTTTTGGTTTTTTTTTCCTTAAATGTTGTAAAAAATGTTACGTAACTAATTTATTATTTCAAAGTGATTCTCAAGGTGGTGGCAACACTGTTAAAAAACTCCACGCCAAGTGCAGAACTGATGGAAGTCCGACGTTTGTTCTTATCTGATATGATAAAACTCTTTAGTAATAGCCGTGAAAACAGAAGGTATGTCACTACAAATACTCTTTTGTGATCCCTGACTTCTGTGTAGTAGTGATCTGTTGTACTGCCCCTGTACTCAGCACTGCTGAGGCCACACCTCAAGTACTGTGTTCATTTTTAGACACCTCACTACAGTAAAGACATGGAGGTGCTAGAGCAGGTCTGAAGAAGGGTAACAAATCTGTTGAAGGGTCTGGAAAACAAACCTTGTGAGAACTGGGGCTGTTTAGTCTAATGAGGAGGAGGCTGAAGGGAGACCTTATTACTCTTTGCGGCAACCTGAGAGGAGGTTGTATCCGGGGTGGTGTTGGTCACTTCTCACTAGTAACTAGTGACAGGATGAGAGGAAATGGCTTGAAGTTACACCAAGAGAGGCTGGACGTTAGGAAAAGCTTCTTTACAGAATGGGTTATTAAGCACTGGAACGTGCTGCCCAAGGAAGTGATTGAATCACCATCACTGAATGTTTTTAAAATTCATTTAGATACGGTGTTTAGGGACATGGTTTAGCAGTGGGCTGGTGGAGCTAGGTTAGTAGAGTTATGTTAAAGGTTGGACTGGATGATCTTACTGGTACTTTCCAAAATGAATGAGTCTATGATTCTATGATTTAACATAGAAATAAATAGAATAGCTGTGTAGTAATTTTTCTTAGTTCAGCACCTAAGACTGGGTTCTTCTGTTTGGAATATACTTTAAATTGTTATTCAGCCTGAAGTATTTTTAGGTTTCTTCTTACCATTGGGTTGATGTTGTGAGGTGATGTGCCTTATTATTTTGCTCACATTTTAATAATCATAATGTTAAAATAAAGAGGCTTTATTTGGATATATTTTGATCTAATTATTTCACTTTAGATGTTTACTTCAGTGTTCAGTGTGGCAGGACTGGATGTTTTCTCTGGGATACATTAACCCTAAGAACTCTGAAGAACAGAAGATCACAGAGATGGTTTACAACATTTTCCGTATTCTGTTGTATCATGCAATAAAATATGAATGGGGAGGCTGGAGAGTGTGGGTGGATACTCTTTCTATAGCTCATTCCAAGGTAAGAAATGGCTCGTGGATGTTATTTAAATACCGGTAACTCCCCCAAAGAGACTAGAGAGAAGATGTAAAGTGATTTAGTGCCATCTGGTGGCTGTCTCCATACATGTCAAGGTGGCATTTTTTTGTCATCGTTGTAGGTCCTTTGCTGTGAAAAAAAGTTGTAATCTGTATGTAATATGTTGTTAAGATTCATGTTACATTTTGTCCCAATTCGTGTAGCATATAGACATCTGCATAATCTGTACTTTTCTTTTTAAGGTCACATATGAGGCTCACAAGGAGTATCTAGCAAAAATGTATGAAGAGTATCAAAGGCAAGAGGAAGAAAACATTAAAAAGGGGAAGAAGGGAAATGTGAGCACCATCTCAGGTCTTTCCTCACAGACAACAGGAGCAAAAGGTGGAATGGAAATTCGAGAGATAGAAGACCTTTCACAGAGCCAAAGTCCAGAAAGTGAAACGGATTACCCTGTCAGTACAGATACGAGGGACTTGCTCATGGCTACAAAGGTGTCAGAGGATGTGCTTGGAAGTGCTGAGAGACCAGGAGGAGGAGTGCATGTTGAAGTTCATGACCTTTTAGTTGATATAAAAGCTGAAAAGGTAGAAGCGACTGAAGTAAAACTTGATGATATGGATTTATCACCAGAGACACTGGTAACTGGAGAAAATGGTGCTCTTGTGGAAGTAGAATCTCTTCTAGACAATGTATATAGTGCTGCTGTTGAGAAGCTCCAAAACAATGTTCACGGAAGTGTGGGTATCATTAAGAAGAATGAGGAAAAAGATAATGGTCCATTAATAACTCTGGCTGATGAGAAAGATGAACCTTCTACTAACAGTACCTCATTTATCTTTGATAAAATTCCTAGTCAAGAGGAGAAACTTCTACCTGAACTTTCAAGTAATCACATTTCTATTCCAAATGTCCAGGAGACACAAATGCATCTTGGTGTAAATGATGATTTAGGTTTGCTTGCACATATGACGGGTAGTGTAGATGTAACATGTGCCTCAAGTATAATAGAGGACAAGGAATTTAAGATTCACACAACTTCAGATGGAATGAGTAGCATTTCTGAGAGGGAATTGGCTTCATCATCTAAAGGATTAGAATATGCTGAAATGACTGCCACAACTCTTGAAACAGAGTCTTCTGGTAGCAAAACTGTACCTAGTGTTGATGCAGGAAGTATAATATCAGATACAGAAAGATCCGATGATGGTAAGGAGGCAGGAAAAGAGATTCGGAAAATCCAGACAACTACCACAACACAGGTAAGTTTCAAGTGCTGTAGCCATGTATGTGTCTGATGTGATCACTGTTCATAGCTGCTAAATAAAGTAGTAGTATGGCATCTGAGAGATGTTTGAAGTATATTTCTTTAATTACATAAAAGGTGTCCATCCTCTAAGCCTATTTGCTTTGAAAATGCCATGATGTGTGAGGATTGTGAAGTCTTCTATGTAGAAAAGTCCCTCCTCTAAATCTCTCTTATGGTAAGAGCCTCTGTTTTGAAGAGAAAAGCAGATTGAGTTCTTGAATTCTCTAGACAGATATTTTAAGAAAAGTTTGAGGTTTCTCTTGTCAGTATTTTTTTTCAAAACTATGAGAACCTTTATAACATCAGTGACAGACTATTGAGCATTGTGTAGGGATCCTCTTATTTAATAGCATTCAGTTTAATAATGAACAAGCCCTGAGATCGCTCTTGATAAGAATAGTGTATCTATTACTATCAGTTCCCAAACACCTTATTTTTACTCTTTAAGTTAAGTCTGTTAATACCATGGGAACTGATAAATGGAAGGAATAGAAAATAGCAAGAAAAAGGAACAGTCAGTTTTTATGTTGAAACATGGATTTTTTTTCACAGAGTAAAAGACGAGTGAAATGCTAGTATTCATAAACATAGTGAATGTGTAAGATAAATCATTAATGAAGAAGATAATCTGACTTTGTACTTCCTACTGTAGAAAATCTTACCATGTGACCTGGGGACTTTTCTGTTCTTTAACCTCTTTTCTTGATGAATTTCACCTGTATTAGTTGAATTTTAAAAATATAAGTTCATCAAGCCTGCAATTATTTGTTAGGATTAAAATGAACTTATTTATTAAATAGAAATCTTAATGAACTCTTAACACATCATTGTAAGACAGGAGAAACAAAGTATTTTCTGAACGTTTTTCTCTTAGCTACTCACAAAATCCCTAACATATCATTTGGATCTGCAAATTATCTACAAACTGTGTACTTTTCACAAGTCAAACTCTACAAGCTATTTAACTTCATTTATTCTCCATGAACTATTTAAATTACAGTTATTTCCCACTAAAATAAATTATTAACTACAGGGAATTGATTGAAATCTGTAGCCATTAGCACATCTTTTGAGTCTTTTTCTTAAAAATAAATATCGACTGTGTAACCACCAGGATTGTTGTCTTCTAATCTTTTCTTTGGGTGTTTCTAAATACCCTGTGAACTGTAAATTGCCCATAGTTAAATCTTTCCTGTTGAAATGAAGTTGAACTTAATAAAAAAAGATGGATGTATTAAATAAAGCATAAATCAAGTGTTATTGTTTTCATGAGTAGAGAGCAATGTTAATTTTAACGTGTGCAGGGAACAGCCACATTAGGATTGATCTCTTTGAGACTGCTGAAAATACTTAAAATATTGGCCCCCTAAGTGTACATCATTGGGTTTCATGGTGGTTTATGCAGTGCACATCAAAGCCCATTCTTGCAAATACAGTATTACTGGCTAGATAAAAGCTCTCCTGTTATGGTACAGTTATGATACCACTACTGCTGCTGACAGGACAACTACCTGTAGTTTTTTGCTAAAGAGAAAAAGTGGAATAGAGTGATTGAACTCTATATGAATGGAGTTGCTAACCTCACATTCTCTAAACACAGATCTACACACAGCTCCCTACCTTATCAGTAAGTAGTAAAGTGTCTTTTGTTCAAATGTACTCAAAGAAAGCAACAAATTGCACAACAAAGTAGAGATGGGAACTCATACTGACTTCCAGGAAGAGTTAATGCCTTTCTCAATAGTAGATCAAGTACTGAAGAAGGAAAAATTAACTTTCCTAAGGTCCCAAGTATGAAAGACTGAAAACAGAATTGAAAGCACTATGCAGAAGATTCATGAAAAAAATTCAAATTTTTGATAAGTCTAAGAAAAAAGAAAATAATAATTTAAACTTAACCTTCAGAAAAGTTAGGAAATGAATGCAGCAGGAACAATTTTGATCCCAATAGGTCAAATTGAATTAAAGAAACCTGCCTTGCTCTCAAAATGCTAGCTACAGGAGATAAAAATAAGACTAAAGATCTAAGAAGCTTTCTAGCTGAGCTCTAAGCCATGTCTCTTTTTACACTGATAGCAGAAATATTTTGTAAATGTCATTTTGCTTTTAAATGTCCCCATTTAAAACAGCCCACTGAGATCAGGACATGAATATGTGAGCAAAGCAAGTGTGTTTTCTATTTCACCAGTTTTATGTTAATCTAAAATTTAAAATCATTTCAAGAATCAAACCTTGCATTTCTTCCTTTCAGAGGTGTTGCACACTGTAAGTAATTTAATGGCTATAAATATTTGCCTGAAATTCAGTAAAAATGTTTGTTCTTTACTACTTTTTCCTTCACTATACTCTCTATCATATCCTCTACATGTATCTTTTCCTTTTGTCTTTAATCACCAAGTGAAAATGGTCATGACAATGTAGATTATTGAAAGGGAATGAAATTCACATCCATCACCTGTTTGGAGAATTTAAAGAATGTCTTGGGGATACATAAAACTGTTAAGCAATTAGCGAAGTGTAAAAAATTGGTAAAATGAGATTTGTGAGACTAGACTTGATTCTCTAACGATCATACTAAAAGGACCAGATAAATAAATCAGTTTTGAAAAATGAGGAGCTGCCTAAAAGTACACTGATTCATGGAAGCCACCACTGTGTAGTTTGTCCATATCTTGAGTCAAACATTCAAAGAAAACTGTGTTATCAGCGCAAAATAGTTATTTCCTATAAACAGTCCTGTAACTGCTGACCTTGTATGTGCTGCATTTGGTCTCTTCTGTAATACTTCAAGTGAAGAATCTGAGTGTAGAACATCAGTGAACAGCTGAAAGGAAGGCCAGCTGTGGGCCCTCAGTGCTGATTGATTTGGGTTGGAGCAGCTTCTTTACTGAAGGTTACTGCTTGCCTTGGAATAGCACTGTCTCTTAGTTTGTGCTTGAGTCTAGCCTGTACTTGCTCAAATTATGTGATCCATTCAAAAGCTCTTTACAGAAAGTTAATGTGATGTTTGAACTTGTTGTTGATGAAGGCGGTACAGGGTCGATCTGTCACCCAGCAAGACCGGGATTTACGTGTTGACTTGGGGTTCCGAGGAATGCCAATGACGGAAGAGCAGCGACGACAGTTCAGTCCAGGCCCACGCACAACTATGTTTCGTATTCCAGAGTTTAAATGGTCTCCCATGCACCAGCGACTTCTGACAGACTTGCTTTTTGCACTAGAAACCGATGTACATGTTTGGAGAAGGTAGGTCTTTTTTTAACTCCTCTTTTGTGTTTCCATCCACAAGGAAAAATCAGCTGTGTTGCAGAGGGAGTTTTAGTGGAAAGCAAAACAGCTGGTGTTAGTTGAAGCACCATTCTCTATTTTATATCTTCTCTTTTCAACCCTTCCCAGCCTGTGACAGTTCTGTTTTCTTGAGAGACTGTGTAACTCATACATAACTTAACTAAACAGAGCTGTTCTTTCAGCTTATGTTTCATATTAGAATCTACTGCATTTCTTTCAGACATGAGGAAGGCTTGTGTGTTTGCTAATGGCCATTTTTTTTGGTCAACTGATCACTTAAAGGAGAGCTTCTCTACTTATAAAACTTACAAATAAAAGCTCTTTCCCATAACATTTTCTAATTAATCACTCTTTCTAGTTGGCAATTTTATTTTTTTGTCATGCCAGCTCTTGCTGGTAGTTAAGTCTTGTTGGTTATATTATTTTATGTTTTTTCATGTACTTCAACAAAGATACTCAATAACTTATTGTTAGAAGAGCCCTTAGGAATAACTGACAGTATTTAATCTGATACCCAGGATCAAGAAGTCTATTTCCAGTAAAACCGAGCATAGTTTTATCCAACAACCAGTTAATATTACATTTAATTTCCCATTTAGTAAATTGTTCTGTGATAGTTACTAGGCAAAAGACAGTATTTATTTATTTATTTATTTTGTCCAAAGATGTGGGCAAGGTTTCTACTTTGTATTTAGATAAAGATCAGTTTGTATATTTTCAATTGGAGCACTTAATTTATATTTGCTGGCTGGTAGCAAAGTAGTTTTGGCAAAAGAACATTCTTACAGACTGAGTATTTCTCAATATTTTCACAGTGTGGTTTTTTTTTTATTTTGGGGGACTGACTGTTTCATGGGACAATTTCTTACCAATTAGGAGTTACTAAGATTTCAGCTAATCTTATCAGCATCCGTGGCTTGCAAAGCTATTGCTAATATGAAATTTAATATTACTTAATAGAGTTAATATGATATCAAGGTATCATCATATTTTCAAGTTTCTCCTCCAAAACACTAGCAGGTATTATTATTAATTGTTTTCAAGGGTGTCTCAAATGGCAGCGATGCTGTGTGCTGTGCTGTACTCTTAGTAATAAATAATAACTTCCACACTGGAAAACAACCTCACTGCTTTCAGCAGAACTGGTTGATGGGGATAAAAGATTATGAGCTGTTGTTCTCAGCTGGGTATCTGATACTAATACTGGTGTGAAAATTTATATCAACCAATTTGTTCAATAGACTAGTCCAGTTCATATCTTTAGACAATTTACATGAAAAGTTTTGTACACAAGATTTTTGCCTTTATATCAAAGAAGGGTTCACAGGCTGGTCATGAAGAATAAATTTCTCTCAACTTTTATTTTGGCTATTTTTTTTAATCCATCCTTTCTTCTGTTCTTGCAGTCACTCCACAAAGTCTGTGATGGACTTTGTCAATAGCAATGAAAATATTATTTTTGTACACAACACAATACACCTCATTTCCCAGATGGTAGACAATATTATTATTGCTTGTGGAGGAATTTTACCATTGCTGTCAGCAGCCACGTCCCCAACTGTAAGTACAATATTTCCACCTAGTGGTCATATTAGAAATTGTTTTTACTAATACAAATTACTGTTTGTAGCTGACTTTTCCTCTTTAGGGAATCCTGCTGCTCTCTGCTAATTCCTTCAAAAAAATCCAATATATAATTAAAACCGTAAGCTTTGATATGCAGAGAGTTTATAATAATTTGAATTTGAAATGCTAATTTTATTTGAAAAGTATTACTTAGTAATAATATTTAATAGATATTTAATATTTTGTTTGAAGGAGAAGACCATTAGGATCATGGTTGCAGATTATTATTAATGTAACAAAATTACATGCTTTATGATGGCTAGTCATTGATTTTCATAAATCTGTTTTGCATGGCCACCATTTGTTTGCATGCCAAATGATACAAGAAGTCATCCCCTCACTACTCTGTTTACTTCTGCCTTCCTGACCTTTTTTTTTTTTTTTTTTTTTTTTCTTTTTAAATCTTGTATTGAAATAGGCAGGTACTTTTATCCCCTTTGATGTTCTTAGAAAGCGCTGATTTCTTAGGTGGTCACAGTTCAGGCATGCAGAGTAGCCTAATAGAATGCTTCATGAAAAGGGGAGAAATACTGCATTATTGTCCATAAGAATAACAAAATTTTAATGTGATGCCTTGTCTGTGCATATGATATCTGTAAATATTTCTTTCAACATTCTGTAAGCATTTGCAGTTATTATTCCTCTTTGAAAGCGGAGAAAATGAGCCTGAGAAAGTAGAAAGACTCCTCTGAAGTAATGTGGCTAGTGGGCAGTGGAAGCTACAAATGGAGTTCAGCAGTGAAAACTCAATTCCTTGTTCAGCAACAGAGGTTACTTTGCCTCTACTATTCTAGTGAGCTGGTGAAAGAACTGGTTTGCATTATTTTATTAGAAAAGTAGGAATGTATGGTTGCTCAACATTAATATGACTTTCACCTGGGCAATTTATGGTTAAAAGCTGTGTCTTTCCTATTTTCACAGTATTAACTGGAAAAATATTTACTATAAGCAAAAATGCGAAACTCACAGGAAAGACACAAGAATGACATCAAGCTTGCTGAATAAAAGATTTTGGAAGTGTTAAATTGTAAATACTGACAAAGATGAGTGAGTGCACACCAAGCCATCTTAAGATACAGGCTGTGCTATCAGTCTTTAGATAAAAGGACTTTAAAAACATATATTTGCCAAACAAACATTTTAGACATAATTTGAAAATAAAGGTGTTCTTTTTACCATCATTTGTATAAAAATATAAAACAGACACAGTATTAGGCTGCAATTCCATTGAATGATCTAGGTGGTTTTTAGTTTTTATCCTGGTTTATGACACTGCAGATCTGTTATATAGAATAATAATTTTGCAATTCATTATTTCCCTCTATTTTGGATAACAAATGCATCTCTGTGTGTGTATATAGAGAGATTGCTGATACAGCTTTATAAATTACACATCCATTTGTTAAAATATTGTGTTGATACTGCCTTGCTACAGTAACAGTGATTTTCATGAATTGATACAAAAGACTACATCTTCAAATGTGTGTATTATGCATGCATTTCTCCACTACATGGGGACTCTGTGTATTACTTAAATGCTTGATTTTGCTATTTGTTTATAGTAATAAAACAAAAATAAATTGTGAAATAAACTAATTAATTTGAACATCAGTAGCTGGTTTCAAACTGAATGAATCCTACTCTGTGAAATTTAAGAAGTGATTACTTTTGTCCCACATGTACAGGGCAGGTGGGAAGAAGTAATTGATAGAATCACAAATTAACTCTACCTGGAAATAACCATTGTCCTCTATATGAATCACTTCCACCTAGCAGGGAGTTGCTTCTCCCCCATTCAACTCCATTTGTCTTTTGTCATTGTCCTTCCATAAACATTAGCAGGAAGGTGGATTTATTAATCATTTATTCATCATTGTGACAGCTACAAGGAGGCCATGACATCCTTCGTCCTTCTTAGAGAAGGAAATCTCCCTAAGTATTGTTCTGCTATGGAGAAAGAGAGACCATACCACTCATCTTCTTCCAAAAGCTGATAAGTGAAAGAGAGAAGAGGTCTGAAACATGAAGATTTGCATAATGTCTCCATTGCATAAAAACACTCACAGCAAGCTTTCTAATGGCATTTTCTGCCAAAGTAACTCTCAAGGGAGGAAAGAATCTATACGCTTTTCCCTCACCAATTTAAAGAATCTCAGAGTCACAGATTGGTTGAGGCTGGAACTTACCTCTGGAGGTCATCTGGTCCAATCTTACCCCCAGCTGAAGCAGGGCTACCTAGAGCAAGTTACCCAGGACTGTGTTCAGATGGCTTTGAGTATCTCCAAGGATGGAGACTCTATAACCTCCCTGGGCAACATGTGCCAGTGCTCTGACACCCTCATAGTAAAAAAATGTTTGTCGATTTTCAAATGGAACCTGCTGTGTTTAGGCAATTACATTAATAATAATAATGTATTTATTTTTCCAGAAGCTATACAGTCCATATTTTGTGTTGCATCTCATTAATCCCTTCCAACCTCAACCATTCTGTGATTCTGTGCCATTTTGTGATTCTGTAGTTTAAACTGGACATGGTAGTATGAGTCCACTCAAACAGTACTGCTCTACTCTTACAAAAGTGAGCTGTTCACGTGTGACTTGAGCTGCCTTGCTGGGTCAGCCCAAGGACCCAGTTGGTTTAGCATTCTGCCTCCACCAGTGACTGCTGCTTACATCAAAATGCAGAAGTCTGAGCAAGCATATTGATTGCTCTAATGATACTTCATCTCAGCATTTAGGATTTTAACAGCTAGAGAGGGCGTTTGGGCTGTCATGTTTAATAATTACTGAAGAATTTATCCTTCTAGACTTTATCTAATCATTAGGAAGCTGCTTATGCTTTTAGCCTCCATAATATCCTATGGCACTGAGTCTGACAAAGTAATTATGTGACCTTTGAAGCACTTCTTGTCTTTGTTTTTTTAAGCCTGCTTAAATGCATAAAGTCACTATGTGCCTTACTATTTATGCTATGAGAGGAGTGTTTAATCATGTCTTTAATAATCATACCATTTATGACTCTGTAGGCTTGAGTCATACCTCCTGGTGTGCCTGTTTGAATCCATGTAGAGTCTTTGTCTTGGTTAGTCTGTCTTTGGAAACCTCTGATCACCCAGGTCTATTTGGAACTTTTCTGGGGTTTCAAAGCCCTCATGTTTTGTAGCTCTTGTAGAATACAGGTACTCAATTTATCAACAGTTATGAGTTCATTTTACTTCATTTGCTCATTTTTCACTTTCATGAAAGGTGACTCTCAAATATTCCCAATTAAGGCCTTTGGACCCATATTGAAATTTTAAACCAGTAGTTCTTACTTATTTCCTCCTAGTCTGTTGTATTTGTGGCATAGGACATGTATTTACATTTAGTTCTAAAACTAGTTTACACTTTGGTCTGGAATAATGAAATATGAGAGCTAAAAGGCAACAGACAGTAAAGGCCATTATCCCCTTTTACTTCAGGGTCATAACACAGGATGGAATTCAGGAGGAGATTAAGGTAAATTTAGGTATCCACCTGAAGCACTTACATGTGGACTAGATTTCTAGCCAAAAGGGGATCTGCTCAATAGAAGCAAATGATCGTCTACAATGTGGACATTTAGTGGCTGGTCAGCCATGTCCCTGTAGGATACATCTATTGCACTTTTTGTTAACCTGGAGCTGATTCCAGCCTCTTTTAATGAGGTAGCTTTTTTTTTTTTTTTTTTTCTAATGGAGAAGATGACAGACTGCAATACATAGTTCCTTTATCATGCTCACACTCCTCCACAGTTCCTCTACTTCGCTATGTCAGTCTTGAGTTCATGTGAGGCCTCATCCTGGGCTGCTGGTTCTTTAACAATCTTAAATGTCTGTTACAAAACACTCATTTCAACAGTCTGCTGTAGAGTTAGTTGTTATTACGTGTCCCATTGCCTCTTATTTTTAAAGGCATTTCACCTATTTCTCATTAGAATAGAGGCTGAATATTGGATGCTTGAATTAATTAAAGCTATAAGCAGAAAAGAACCAAGGGAGAAATGTAGCAAAATTGCACTCAGAATATTGGAGGAATTGCAAATATTTTTTTTGTTTTGTGCAAAAGATTCTGAGGGTGACTGAAATAAAGATTATACATTTGTGTGGAATACAGGTGAAAATTTACTGTAAATCGCAGTAGTCTCTTTCTACATGTTTTAATATTTCCCTTTATATCAGTTCTCTACCACTTCTGTCTCAGGGACTGTACAAAGATGTGCTTCAAATTCTGGGGTTTTTTTGTTGTGTGTTTTTTTCTTTCCATGGGGGAGGTCTTTGAGACTTTTTAATTACAGCTATAAGAAAGACATTTTTAAGATGTTGTATAAGTTTGAAAAAAGCGTATTTGGGAAGTTGTAAGGAAAAATGTTTGCAGAGTTGCTTTCTGTTAATAGCAGATGGTTGTCAGAGAAAACACTTCATATACAAGCTAGGAACTTGAAGTAATAGTTGCTTACTACAAGGGTAGCAGCTGTGACAAGGACTTGAGGGCATGAAGTAAGGCAAAAGAAATCTGAAGAGCTGGAATACAGGTGATGAACGAGAGATTTCCAGACTCCTTGCAACTAGTTCGTTTTTTTACTTAGTCTATGAGGTCTATAATTCTAGTTTTCACTTGCAGCATTTACGACAGCAGTTCTGCAATTGTGATCTGAGGGCTGCTGGTGTTATATGAATGGCTGTCTACAAAACCCAATTAAACATTTAAAGGCAGTGTCATTAGCTCTGATGTCTAAAAACCAAGATGAGATATTTTTCTGTGGTTTTGTGTTAGCATTATCAAGTTCATAATGTGATGCCACAGGTCCTGTGTGATCTATAACAATTCTGAGAATCAACAGTGGTGCACTGAAGTAAAAATTGCCAATCTATCCAGCTAAAAAAGAGGAAGACATTTAAGAACTTGTTCAACATGATATTTTCTGTTCAAAAGGGAAAGAAAGCAGTTGTTTCAGTATGTTTTTCTTTCTGTTAGATAAGACTTTTTTTATTATTTAAATGGCAAAATATTGACATACTCTTGAAAATCTCTTTTTAAAACATAACCAGGGAAAACTAGTCCTCTGTGATAGGAGAAAGTGCTTCTACGTGAAGTTAGAACTTAAACATTTCACATATCTGTTTAATCACAAACATTGAAATTTGAAGACTAACTCAGTCCCAGGGTCTTAGTGAATCTTTACTTTTTTCCTGTGGTTCAAAAGCATTCAGATATCCAGTATGATATTAGTTTAGGTTGAAGAAATCATACCCAGATGTAATATATAAAGAGTTAAAAGTTGCTTTAAAGGAAGGGGCATTATGTATGAAAAACCAGTTTGCTTTTTGTGATTTATGTTTGTTTTGTCAAAGCATTTAAACATATTTACCTCCTCATACAAAGCTTAACTACTTTATTATATTTCAGTTAAATGGCTTGTTCTAAAATGCTCATTTTGTTTCTGTGTAATCAGTGAAAACATTACATTGCTTCATAAAATTTCTCTGTGTCCTATATAAAAGATGTAAATTGGTTTGGAAGAATCAGTGTTTACATGAAGGCCATAATAATACAAGATTTACAGTTTTCCTTTCCCTGTGCATAGCTGTCTCTTAGAAGTCTTTATTTTAAAGTGTTCATGCTGAGCTGAAATGTTTTGCTGTCCTAATTATAAATTAAACAAATGTATAATTCCAATATACTAATTTGTTTCAATTTTACATTGTATTTTTAGTTAACTTAATTAATTTTCTTTTTCTTTTATTGTTGTAATCTGTTG
This sequence comes from Chaetura pelagica, assembly GCF_000747805.2. Lineage (NCBI taxonomy): Eukaryota > Metazoa > Chordata > Aves > Apodiformes > Apodidae > Chaetura > Chaetura pelagica. The sequence continues at coordinate 3,157,296 of NW_009953393.1, read as the reverse complement.
TCTGTTTTGTCTGTTGCATGTCCAGGGTTCTAAGGTTAGTATTGCTGCTGTAAGTTTCATTTTTTTGCACTTTTCAAAAATACGTTATTTTTGATCATTTAATATTTTGGCTTTTTTTAGTAGTATTATTATTTTCTGATACCATGTAGTGGGATGTGGATAGGAATATATTGAGTGCGAACATAAACTTTTTCTAACATTTCCTTTGAGTAACTTAATCCATAGAAGCTTACTGTTAGCTGCCCAACTGAATATAGGCAGATACATGAGATAATTTAAGTTACAAATGTGTTTGTCAATAGAAAAAGTCTTTAGGCCCTGAAGGTGTTAATTATATGGGGGACTTGTTCTGAAGCATACTTCTGAAAATATGCTGAGGAGTCCTGAAATGATTATAATCTCACTTTTTAAAGAGTTTTTGGGCTTCACCTAGCTTAAATATTACTAATACCTGAAAGCAGCTTAGTCAACAATGGACCTTATTTTAAACATTATTAGAATAACAGTATTTAACAAGTAGAACTGGTGGTAAGTTTTGCTGTTAAAAAAAAAAAAAAAAAAAAATACTTCTTTTTTTTTTTTTTATTCCATCCAGCAGAATTTTAGTGAGATTTGTAAAAAGTAGTTGATTTTTTTTCAATTCAGAGTTTGCAAAAATCTTGGTGAAATACACTAAAATGTTATAAAAAATTAATTCATTCCATTACTTGCAAAAATAAAATAAAGTCAATAGATACTCTGAGAAGGGTTAAGACTATGATTGATGCAACACAGTTGAAGCTTGAGAAAAATCAACAGCAGTCAGTCAGTTGGCTGCTGGCAAGCCTGATGTTATTTCAAGCATGAGCTTGAAGTTCAAGTTTCTGTAAACACCTATGAGTTTTTCTAGCAGACTGTTACAGCTATAGATTTTTGCAAATGTATTTTCTTTGGATGAGTGCTTTCAAAAATGATGTTCCAGTCTGCTATATTTTTACTTATCCTCCTTTTGCTGTCATGAGAGAGTAAATGTGCTCTCTCTCATTCCAGAGCAATTGGACTCCATCAGGTTCCTGTATGGTATAAGCATTCCCAGGGAGAACCAATTCATCAAAACAGGGCAAAACTGTTTGGTTTTTCCCACTCAACTCCTCACATTTACTTGTTTATCTAAAGGAACATAAAAGCAATACAGTCAGTAATTGCCTTCATCTGGTACCTGTCTGCTTAGCCTATGGAAGAATGTAGGAGTACATTGGACCCTTATATACCATGCATTGCTTTACTATCTGGCCACACTTTGACTTTATGTAACTCCCAATAACTTTCTCATTTGAATTAGACTTCTTCTTGTCTTTTACAGCACGTAAATGTAAATGATATTCTCCCTCTTCATGCTGTCTTACTTTGAATTTCAGTCAGAGTTTCTGTTAGTGGTAATGATAGGATATTTTAAAATAACTTTTCATCATGAAGCATAACAATTTAGGTTTCTGTGTGTATTTGCTGTCTTTATATTTCAGTTGTGTTCAAACTGTTTAATTCCATTATCTCCTTTTAAAGACTGAATTGGAAAATATTGAAGTGACACAAGGGATGTCAGCAGAGACAGCAGTAACTTTTCTCAGCCGTCTGATGGCAATGGTTGATGTGCTGGTGTTTGCCAGTTCTCTAAATTTTAGTGAGATTGAAGCTGAAAAAAACATGTCTTCTGGAGGTCTGATGCGACAGTGCCTAAGGCTTGGTAAGTCAGCAGTCACTATGTATTAAATACTTATGGATCAATGAACTATAGATGGATCAAATAGCAACACAAGTAGGAAAGGACTTGTACTGACTGTGATGTGATAAAACAAAAATTCTGTTTATTATTGATTTGATACCGTTTTCAGGTTGATTCTACTTATGCACAAGAATAAGTTAAAATGAAATGTCTTCCAAGTAGTATATATTTTTGGGAGTAAAAATATTACATAAAGTAAGTAAATAGAGATTTTAATTTATTTTTTCTCAAAACTGCTTTGCTACCTGCCTGTTTCAGGTTTCCTTTTGGAGCACTACTTATATGCTATGTAAAATTAAAAGCATGGTATGCATGTGCAAACTCTGTGTACCTAAATATTAAGTTGCAACAGTCTGGCACCTCTCTTCAATGTTTACTTTTTGCTGTATATTGTTACAATTAATTTAGGAAAATTAAGAATTTCAGAATAATTCAAGCTATCATATGCAAATCATATCACTTTATCCTTGTGAAGATTAAATTTTAACTGTCATTTCTCAGGATGCTATTTTGCTGATGTTATGTCCCACATACTTTTTAATGTCTCAAATAATTAATATGTTTTGTACTTAGATTTTGTCTAAGATTATTCATACCACTTACTAGGTCATTGATAATAAAACTTGTGGTTTGTTCTCAGTGAGCAATTTTCATCAAATTCTAAATTACCACCTACTATTTTTTCTCTATTCTAGCTGTACCTCAGTACCTTCAGATTTTAGATGTTGATAACTGATGAATAAGATAGGAGAGCTCTAGTTTAAGGACTGATAATTTTCAAATTTTAATATAGTGATATAGCAGTTATATAAAGCATTTAGTTGGTCAACTGAATAATTAAATTATTACATCATCTTTATGCTTTCTTATTACTGATAAAGAGTCTAATGTGACAGTTGTGTTGCACTTTACTGTTTGGACGTGCTTATTGACAGGTCAAACTAGGTGTACAGACTGCTAATTGATGTTCTGAATATAATGCTGAGAAAATATTCTAATTTGTAGCATTTTCATAACTTCATTTTAGTTTGTTGTGTGGCTGTGAGAAACTGCTTAGAATGTCGGCAAAGGCAGAGAGAGAGAGTGAACAAGACGTCATTAATCAGCAGTAAAACTCAAGATGCTCTTCAGGGTGTGACTGCATCAGCAGCAACCAAGGTAACCCAGTCTTCAGTTACCAACAGCAATGACCAGTCTGTCCCACTGCTTTATAGGATCAGAAAATAATTGTAACAACCTCCTCGAATGTTTGGCAAAAGCGTAGCTTTTTGCTGTTAACTGGCTGAAAGTAAAAGTATCTGGAGGATGTTATTTGAAACAAGAAAACATTAATGCACTAGTATGAATGGAGGAATTTTAAACAGCTTTTTCACATTTGCTAAGTCTACATCAAAGAGCAAGTCCCTTACTCTCATCTGTCACATATACCTGCATAGCTTTTTTAATCTGTCAGGGCAGTCTGTCCTGCAATTGCATCTGTGTTGTTGGAACATCTGAGTCCCGGTAACTTGAACAGACCTTTGCATGCGTATTAGACATAATGTATTTAATATTCCATTCCAGCTTATTTTTTCTAGTTCATCTTTTTTCTTTTTTTTTTACCTTCTTTACAGCTTTAAAATTTTAAAACTCCAGGAGTCCTGAAACTAAAATCTCAAAGAATTTAGCACAGCCTGAGACTAAAATACAATACTTTGTATTATGTGAAGGATTCCTTTTTTTGCTATTATATTTTCATTATTAAAGTTAGTGGGTTTTCTTCCCAAAAGAGTTTTTCAGATAGCATTTACAAACTCAGCTTCTTTCACTATATTGTTTCATTAAATCTCACTAAAACATTGTATTTCTCCACATTCTCACATTCAGTGCAAAGCAAATCATTATAAAGAGACTCGTAGGTGTTTCGGCACCATTTGTAATCCGTGATCATTTTTTAAAGGAAGCATGCTGTTCTATGCTTTTGTGATAATAGCAGTGATTCTGCAAGTAGTCTGTAAAAATTCACAGTTAAATGAACATAAACCAATTTAAAAAAAATATTTCTACTTACAGTTTTTTAAATTTAATACACATATTAGAAATGTGTGCAAATTATTATCTGAACTTTGTGAAGAGATAAAGTTATTTTGAGGCACTGGAAGATGTAACAATTTATAACTAAATAAGTAGTAGTAGACAATAATTCAAAGATTGCTTTATTTCTAGAATTCTTGTCTAAGTATTATCTTAGAAGTATATTGGTACTAGAAAATAAATCTAAGATTTATACAATATCTTTAAAAAGGTATCAAAATAAGGTTATACCAGAAATGCTTTGATATTTTGGGGAAAAAGGGCCTCACTACTTTTTATTTTCAGACTCCCCTTGAAAATGTCCCTGGCAATCTTTCTCCTATAAAAGACCCTGATAGGCTTCTTCAGGATGTTGATATTAATCGTCTACGAGCAGTTGTTTTTCGTGATGTGGTGAGTAATATGTGCTGTAATTCTTTCTTCTGCAAAATCATCACTTGTATTTTGAAAGAGAATTTGATTGTTCTGAAATTAAAAATATCCTTCATGTGTTGCACTTCTATATTATCTGCAAACCATCTGCTTGTGGCTTTGTAACTACCAGCCGCTTTCTGCACTTTAAAATCATACTTGGAAGCTATTTGAGATTAGTAGCTAACTGTGTTTAACAGCCAGATTGATCTTATATTAGCCAAATAATCAAGGGAGAATGAATGAGTTTTCACCTATTGATTGAAACTTTATTACTAGAGGTATCAGCTATTTGTCCAACCAGGATAGGGGGAAGAATAGTGTAGGAGGAAGAATTATTTAATGCATGACAGCACTGCAGTTGATATATAAAGCCAACTTTAACTTCTGCTAACTTCTTTTTAGCACAACACTGTCACAATGTGCTTTTTTTTTAAACCAGTACAATAGAAATTATTATTGTTGTTGTTGCTGTTATTATTATTGTTGTTGTTGTTATTATTATATATACACACATAGATATGTAATGCTTAAGCCTCTCCAACCTAAGTTCAAGTGAATTGAAGTAAAGACTGAGGTTAAAAGTAGCTTTAAAGATTAAAAAGTAGGACTTGACACACACAAAAAGTTATCTGACAGGAAGATCTGATGACCTTGAAAGGGCAAGGTTGAACTTGGATGGAGATCTGTCACTCTTAACTAAAGGAGAAAGAAATAGTGGAAATCTGTTTCTGTCATTTCTATGAAAGAACAATAAGCGGGTTTCTAGTTAGATTGATAATGGCAAAGTCACACAGCCAAATTAAATAACACCCAGAAAGCAGGGAAAGCAAGCCCTGGATTTGTACTAGAAAATGCTTACTTGTGGAATTGAAACAAGGTGAAACCACTGTAGGAGTAGATAAGAGGCCAAAGTCTGAATTCTACTGTGTTGGATTTTACACCATAATAATAATGGAATATATTTCAGTTGAACTACCGCAACTTAAGCTCAATCAGGATGATATCTAAGCTGCAGATGGTAAATGCAATAGAACAGCAGACAGTGCGGGGTGGGAGGAAAAGGAGACAGCCAAGTTTTTGTGGTCCTGGTATTTACTTAAATGAGATACCTGGAAAACTGGTATTGCTGCTGACAATCCTGTTAAAGGAGAAGTCAGGTCGTATGAGCTGGGATTTATTGCTGGAAGAAAAATAATGGTCATATCCCAGTTTTTACATACTACCAGAAGCTGCTGCACCTGCTTATGCATCCGATGTTAGAAAGCATCAATGAGCTTAGTTTTCCCTCTCAACAGTAGTACCCCTTACCTTCTTGTGGCAGGAACTTTCGGAGGTGTATCCTTGGGGCAGCAGAAGTCAGTTGTCCTTGTTGTTGAGAAGCCTTGAAAGCACCTTCAGAGCAGAATCAGGCCTCTAGACAGAAAAGCCCATTGAGTCCACAGTCCCAGAGATTTGTGTAGTAGACAAATTACCTGTGAGATGGTACTTAAAACATGCTGGATGCATAGTACTCTACTGAAAATCCATTTAATCTTCTACATAATCTGGTTACTACTATGTTAACAGATGTAACGTTTCTAAGAGTTATTATTTATAAATCCTTGTGACAATCTTGTGTAAAAATTCTACGGAAATCTCCAATATTGTGATCTCTTCCTTTTTCTTCAACACAGGATGACAGCAAACAGGCTCAGTTCTTAGCTCTGGCAGTAGTGTACTTTATTTCTGTTCTGATGGTCTCCAAATACCGTGATATACTGGAGCCACAACGAGAAACTGCAAGATCTGGGAGCCAGGCAGGTAGAAATATCAGACAAGAAATAAATTCACCAACAAGTACAGGTACATTTGTTTTCGTCAAATGTTATTTTTCATTTTGATATGCAGATTTTTTTTAGAACTGTATTTATTTTACTACAACATCCTTTTAGTAAATAGTATAAGATCCTAATAGAGAATTACTGGCTGTTTTCTTCCTTTATAATAATTTGGTCCTTCAACTTACATTGGCAGATTTCAGTTATTCTAGATATTTGCTTATCAGGTTTAACTAATTCTTATTTTGGTATTGCTTTTTTATACTTGGTTTGTTGTTTTTTGTTCTTTAATTTGAAAATAATTAAAAAGAAACAGGGTGCCTAAGAGAGTTAAAGCTGTAAAGTACAAGACAGTTGATCAGCATGACTTCCTGAATCTGTTATTTGTTAGTAAGAACACATATCTTTAACTCAGCAAACACAGCTGTTTGCCCATGTGAAGTACTTTTGTTTGAATGAGCAGGTTTTTGCAAAGCTAGTGGTGGAGTATTTTCTTGAAGTCCTGCTGTGATGGTGCCTGCATTTAAAAGCCAATGGAGACAATATAATAAAAAGGAACCATTTGTATTGCCTTCTTTGACTGAACTGTTTGTGATTTTTATTAGTAGTAGTGGTTTTTACTAGCATGTGTTCTTGCCTGAGTGGGAGGTAGTCTGTTAGCTGTCAGAACCTGTCAGAAACTGGGGATCCAAACTTTACCCTGCTTGGTTTCAAATATCTTACACTGCCAGTTCAACAAATTTCTTGAAGTCTGGTTGGATTGATTGTAACTCTACCTTTTGTATTAAAGTAGCTGAAAACAGTAACTTAATTTGTCCATGAAGCTCTTTATGTATGTTTTTATGTTTTTCTTCTTGTATTGATTTTTAATTACTTTATTCACTAATGGAGTTGCTGATTTTAATTTTTCATAGATTTTGTTTTCACATTTCTGTCATGTTTACATTTAGTCATTACTTTCTGATTTGTCATGTTTTAATTTGCTACTTGTACATAATATTTAAAGTCCATGTGTTTGTACTTCCCATTGTAAATATATTACATAAATCTAGTCAATTATGAGAAATCGTTATTTTTCTGTGCCTTCTTGGCTACATGTTATGGTTCTGCACGATGAAACTGCTACTTTCAATGAACTGTTTCACCCATGATTGTCTTGCCTGTGTGTATATATGTATCTCTGTCTCTTTTTCCCCATTAATGTTGCTCTTGAAATGCCCAATTAATAGGTATTCTCTTTCCTATCTCTTGATACAGAACTTGCCTTTTTCCTTTAGAAATGCATTTTTTGTTGATAATCCCATATCTGCATGTTTCAATGAGATAGGATATCTGTCATGGATCCACAGTGGACCAGGCCATAAATGAATACTCGCTGGCTCACATTTGATTCCATGATTTTCTCCACAGTTGTGGTCATACCATCTATCCCTCACCCAAGTTTGAACCATGGATTCCTTGCCAAGTTAATTCCTGAGCAGAGCTTTGCCCACTCATTTTACAAAGGTAATATTAACATCATCTCCTAACCTGTTTGGGTGTTCTTATTTAATGTAATGTAATTCAAGAACTAACTGTGATGTAATTGTTGATAAATAAGTATACGCCTCAGGTTACATGGAGATCAGACCTGGTGATACCTTTAAAATTTTAACTTCCTGCCTGTATTTCTCCCACCATTTATTAACTTTATTATTTTGAAATATATTTTTTTAAAAAAATAAAGCAGTCAGAAGGAGGAAATGGATGTAGAAAATTCTAAATGCTTTTTGGTTTGTGGTTATTCTGCTAAAATTATAGGTCCATAAAAATAAAATCAGGCCTATCTCAAAAATATTGAATACCACGAAAAGTATGTAGTACTTTTGTGGTATTCCCTTTCCCCATATCTTTTTCTGTTCTTCTGCCTTCCTTTCTCACTTTTTTTCTTGCCTTCTCGATGGTATGTAGACCTCTGATATTGTATGTATTGTGAATTATTTTATGCCTGTTAGTTAATGTGCCATGCTGTGCTTTTCCTGAAGGAAACTGCTTTTGTGACCAAAGCAACTATTACATGTTTTGGGCCTGATTTGTTCTGTTTGTTGTTTGTTTTAATAGATACTACATGATGTAGGAAGTATGTTTTTCAGAGTTCATTGCATAAAAAGGAGAGAATTATCAGAATGTAACTTCAGCCAAGTTTGCATGTACCATTTATTTGTATGCACTGTGCTGCAAATACAGGCTAAAAAAGTAATCTGATGAAAATGTTCTTGGTATAATTTTGAAAACTCTCAATGTGTGAAAAAATTTATTTATAAAAAGCCTAAAAGACTTAAAGTTGCATCCTGTTTATAAAGCAGAGAAATTGTTAACCTCCTACTTCAGTAATAATGCAACTTACATTTCTCAATGTTGTTCTGGGAGCATTATGTGAAACTACTTGTTACATCAATTCAAACTATCACTATGTTAATCTGGCATTTCTAAAACTTTTGTGTATGTATATATGTGTATTATAAATGGTTTTCAATTCTAACAACTAGAAAATAGAGATTTGGAATTTTGATTCCACACAAAGAAGAAAATATTTTGGGTCATTCAACTTGCTGGTATATTATTCTTTGTTGTGACAGTTGCATTTGTATTATTTAATTAATATTTTATAAAAAAATGAATAATTGGCTCTTAGTTCAGAAAAGTACTGTGGTACTACAGAATAAATCTGTAAAAACTTCAATAAGTATTGGTTAGACTGCCTCAAAATACAACTTTTTAACGATATTTTGATTAATACAATAAAATCATAAAATGATAGAATCGTAGGGATTGGAAGATACTTCTGAAGATCATCAGGTCAAACCCCCCTGCTGCAGCAGGAAACCTAGGGCAGATCATGCAGATCACACAAGAACGCATCCAGACGAATGTTGAAAGTCTCCAGAGGAGACTCCACAACCTCTCTGGGCAGCCTGTTCCAGTGCTCCGTCGGCCTCACAGTAAAGAATTTTTCCCTTGTGTTGAAGTGGAACTTCCTGTGTTGTAGCTTGGTGCTGTTTCCCCTTGTCCTATCACAGAACACCACTAAAAAGAGACTGGCTCAGTCCTGACATCCACCTTTCAGATATTTATAGACATTAATAATGTCTCCTTTCAGTCTTCTTTTCTCAAGACTAAACAGCCCCAGCTCTCTTAGCCTTTCTTCGTATGACAATTGTTCCAGTTCCTTAATCATCCTCGTAGCTCTCTGTTGGACTCTTTCCAGCATATCCCTGTCCCTCTTGAACTGGGAAGCCCAGAACTGGACACAATACTCAAGATGTGGTCTTACAAGGGCAGAGATAAATTATGTGCCATAAATGAGATTATATTGCTGTTTGTACAAAGCTTGACTTTTGATATAGTAGGTGATAAAAGAAGGGGAAAATAAAATAGTTTTTCTTTTTATCCACATATAGTACATGAATAAAAGATATGTAATGAAACCAGGAAAAACGTTTATAGAATAAATTAAGGCAGCCATGCAAACTCTCAAAAATATTTCAGATAAAGCATTTTTCTAAGAATTGTGTATTCTATACTGTTGTCTATAGTACTTGTTTTACCTTGAACTCAAGTGAATAGTTTAGTTTTTAAAATAGTTCACTAGAGCAATAGTATAAGTGTGAGCAGGATACAGAAGAAAAGTGTTTTGGCTTTAGAAACAAATTATTTAATAAGGAAAATGTTATCTGCAGCTAATTATTTTATTTGTTGATATCATCATATCCTTCAAGCTTTTAACTCTATAGGGTCCTAGTCTCTTATACCTAACTCCTTCACCCCTTACAAAACAAAAATATTTCTGCTTTTTATATTCTATTTTTGAACAACATTTGCAGGAAGGGAAATGAATAAAAATTGCCGACACTGTCAGAAAAGGCTAAAAGTCAAAACCTTTTTTGCCATTTCAAGAATCTTTCATTTCAAATGGCAAAGCCAGTAAGTTTCCTTTTAGTTTTCTGTGGTGCTTTCAGATGTTGGCAGCGAACATGTAATGTTTGAATATTATTTTAGATCTTAAGGCATTTTAACATATGGTAGAGTGTTTTAATATAGCATTTAAAAATAAATACATATTTTTAAAGCAAATTCCTATGTATTAAAACATTGATAAATATTGAACATATTATAGATGCCTCTAGATGTTATTCATTCAACATGACACTAAATTAATGCAAAGGATTTGCTCTTTGTCAGTCCAGTTGTATTATATTGGTAGAACAGTACAAAAATTCTTTGGGACACATCTTTATGAATTAAGGGAGAGTGACTGGTTGCTTGAAATAAATCTTTTTTTAGTAGATGGAATCTAATTATCTGACCAGGAAACTTGTGGGGGGAAGTGGAAGATTAGGACTTACTGGTGTTTAAGTAAGATAGTGATTTTTTTTTTTAGTGATGCTTCCATTTTTCTTCTTTACGCGGGGCAATACCTTTAGTTAAAATATATTTAAGGCTCTGTGAGACCCAGTTTGTCTCAGGCACATTACATTACGCAATTCGTGTATGCTTCTTAGAAGTAACTATAGCTGGTGTCAAGTGCATGTGACCAGAATATTAAACATCATTGTACTTATTATGAAACTTTTAGGTTCTCATCATATACAATGTTGACCTTTGCCTAGTTTATTGATGATATTATCTACAAACAAAATGGTAATACTGAAATAAAAGACTTGAAAATATGCTTGTCAGGGAAATATATACTACCTTTACTTATAAATGTTTGCAGATGGTAAAATAAGAATTTAATGTTTCTTTTACTGTTAATCAAATGTTATTCACAGGCTACATGTTATTTATGGTGCTTAAAGAAGCATGGACCCAGGAAAAAAAACAAAACAAAACAAAACTGGCTGATGGTGCCCATGACTCCCATTAAACAATAAAAATGTTTATTTCTTTATACTTTTCTATACATCTCTATTTTTTCTTTCTAAGCTGATAGATGGGTAGGAGAAAAGTGTGCCTCTGTGCATAGACTTATTCCTTGTCATAAGACAAGTGCTTGGGTTTCTTCTGTTAGTTTCTGATAAACTTTAAAGGGTCTTCAGTACTTCTGAATTAATCCATGCTTAGTCAGACAAAGAATAACTTGCAAAATGAAAAGAAAGCTCCCTGTCTTTCAATTTATGCCATATATAGTGTTACTCTTTTGAATTATTTATCATTGTGATCTCAAGGAAAACAGCAGATCAGAACTGTTCACTTGCACCTGAAGGATGTCAGAGAAACAGTCCTGCAACAGTAAATGTTGCCAAACTTGCTTCTTTCTGTTCATAATACCAAAGAATTAGAATGAGTTACACTTTTGGGATGGCTTTGTAAAGATTTCAAAATGGAGACTTTAAAACAAGAATTATCTAACTGGAAGAGCCTGCCAAGTGGTCTAAGAACTTGCCCGGCCTACAGACCATTTGGTTCATCAGATTTCTACAACCAATTGTGATGAAGAGTTCTTCAGCATAATTAAAATATAGAGGCATAGGAGATGGGAATAGTATTATAAATGTCTTTGTCAGAAGGAGAGAGTTGGTTTTACCAGACTAGTCAAAGATGGTAGCAACATTCTTCATCATTCTCACTATCTCTTTGACTGTGGGTATTGTAGTATGACCAAAACCTCTGTGCTACATTTTCAGTTTATGTCTCAAAACCATCACTTACATGTGAGTTCTACTTGCTGGAAAATGTCTGTAGTGAATCAATGCCCTGAGCTAGTCATTGTAAACTCCCTTTGTAATAGGTGGAGAGAACTTAGCAGGCATTTAGAATACAATTCATCTAGCCTGCTTCAGAAATATACTTAAAAGAGAGACAAATGGTTCACTAGAAATCCCTGTCTCTTGCCATTCACTACAGACATGATTGTAGACCTCTGCTTTGGTCAAACTAATTGTGACTCCTTTGACTAGGCTAAACAGAACTCCAGACACAAAACTTGTTTTGTGACAAAAACTGTCATGATGTTCTCAGACACTTAATCCAGTTTAATGACATCATGTGCCTTAGCAATATCCCCATCCCATAGATAGCTATAATTTGCAGAAATAGCTTTTATTCTTTGAAGACAATAAAGCATAATTTTTTTTCTGATTTTATAGATGTACAGTACTCTGGGTGTTGCACATTGCTACACTGAAGCTTGTATTCCTGATATAGTAGTATAATGATTTCCAGCCTGTTTTTTAAACTAAATATTTTATACAGGGTAGCAGTCTAACTATACAAAGTGAACTAAAGAACTAAGGTCCATAGCCTGTCAAAATATCCTTTACCTCCACAAAATCCTTACAAAATTCATGGCTCTGTCTTCATCAAAATCAAGTTGTACATGTTGTTTCCAAGAAACCGAGTAAAATGTTATAAGGGACATGGATGATGGTCGTAAGAATCATAAAATTGTCCTATTGCTTTCCTCATGGAATATATGCTGCCTATTCCAAGTGCCTCTGAGAGCACATAAATTTGAAGATCATGGTATAGTAATAAATATATCTTGTTCTACTATTTATTGCCCTTCACCAGCTACTTAACTCATCAGCAAAGAGGTTTGCGCAGATATTTCATTATTAATTTATCAATCATTATGCATGCATGAAGCAGTTAGGTTTTCATTTTCTAAAGTAACAATAATTATTTTTGTTTGTCCAAATTTCACACATTTTAAAAGTACTTTAAGTTTTCAAATAGTAATAATATAAGCTGGTTTTAGTGTAAGTTTCGTTAAATCAGTGGAACATACTCTGTGTTTCACTGTTAACATTTTTGGTTGGATGGTGGAACCTAGGAGACAGATTTTTTTGTTAATATTTTTGAAAAAAAAATCTAATCACAAAAGCATCATCTTTCTCAGAGCAGTTCAGAAATACAAATATCATAGATATTTTCTTTTTTTTTTTCATTGTGTGTTTTTTGAGTTTACACAAGACAAACATAAAAATTAAATTAAAAGATAGGAACTGACAAAAACTAGGGAAATTCATGTAGAAAAAATTCTTATCAGTGTGTTTCTAATCTGTTTTTTGTTTTGTTTGGGTTTGGTTTTATGTTTGTTTGTTTCTTTTAAATGTAAACAGCTATTTTTATACTCTGAGATTCACATTTCTTTAATACAACTTTTCATTTTCTTAAATTTATTTTATCTGAAGTCTTTTTTAGTTAATCCTTGTAAATGCATTGTTTTACGACTGCTGGCATTTTGTTTGGCAACCAAGTAATCAATCAGACTGATATACAAATGTCTTATCTATCATGCACTGAGTGAAAGTGGTTTGATTAGTAAGGAAGAATCAAGTCATTGATTAAAGTTATTGCCTGAATAGATCAAGATTCTGTCTGTCAGAAGTGGGTCTTTTAATACTCTTACCTTGGCCAAGGTAGAAAGAGCAGCCTTGTGTGCCTGCCTGAATCAAGTGGTTGTGAGAGAAGGCACAAATTGTATGACTTTTGAGAAACTTGAGCAAATAGAAGCAATTTCCAGTGACCAAAAGGAGAAGACAGGTATTTGCAGATGTCCAGCTGCAAAAAATGGCTGATAACTCTGTCCTCTGCCATGCAGGCTCCTCATCACTTCCAACCTTGATTTCTGCACCCTAAGTCTCTCCTGATCTATTTATCTCCCAGTTAAGAGTCTGTCTGTTTTTCTACTTCCAGAGCTACATCCGTCCTCCTCACAGATCTGCTCCAGTTAAGGGGGAACTGCCAGCCCTCTGTCTTCAATCTCCTAACTCAAGATCTGTGCCTGTCAAGTTGCCAAGCCACCCCAGAGCCTTTCATATCTGACCCTCCCCAGTCCCCCACTTTTCACCTGTGCTCCCCCTGCTCTCAGCCATTCATGTCAGAGCCCTGGGGTATCCCTGCTTGTGGCTTTCACTCTTCCCAGCCAGATGCTGCCATGGCACTCCACTTCCACCTCTTCATGTGCATGGATGCTGTGCTCTGTTAGACAGACAGAAGTGGTAGGACACAGCATAAATTGCCATTGTGGCTCCATTCTTGGTTACTCTTTTCAACATGCTTTTGAATCCGACCCTAATTACTCTTTGAATCTTTCCCCATACTCAGTTTCTCATCTCAGTTTAATTGTGCTGCTTCTTATATATGAAAACTAGTAGATTGATGTTGCTGTGAAGAACTAAAGATTTTATTTTCTCTCCTTTACATCTTAGAGCTTAGGAATTGATTAATTGACTCCACCACCTACAGAGAAAGCTATAATGTCACTACCTAGTTGGACTGAAGCATTTTCTGCTTGCAGTGTACTGTTCCTGAAAGTTTGTAAAATACTACAAAGGGGTCTATAAAAGGCAGCTAATAAGGCTATTCTGCAACTCCTATTATGCAGCAACTCCTATTATGCAGCAACTCCTATATCAAGGTTGCTCCAAACCTTCCATTACCAAATGTTGCCATATTGTTTGCAGCAGATATTTGAGAGTGATTTTGGATAGTGTAACTTTGAAATAGATGTTCTACTATATTGTAAGCTGTTAAAACTAGGAATTTTCATACTTGCATACTCTTGAAAATTTTCAGCTGATTTTTATCTAGTAAGAAAAAAGACTGTAGGAATATACACACATTTTTTCAATTTTTTTATGGTAAACAAATATTAAAAGCAGAGTATTTTTTTTTTATTTTTTTATTTTTTTTTATGGCAAAAATGTATGTATTTACCACAGATTTGAAATGACTCACCATTTAGGTATTAAACATGGGGCTTTCGTGTATTTTTAGGCATTGGGAAGTATTGCTAGAACTATTTAGGTAACTCAGTAGGTTAAAACAATTACAAGACACTTCATAAATCACAAGCCAACATGGTATTTTAGGGAAGGAGTGTGACCGATGAGGTCACTAGATATGCAGTATGTCATTTAGTTAACTTACGCCCATATTTTTCCCATAATGTAGCAGATGAACTCATTAGTTACAATGAAAAACAGTAAGAAGGAGGCATCTGGCTTCCAACTGCCTCTTTTGACAGGGTTAAGATCGCTAGATCTAGTAATGGTTCTGCTTTGTCTACTGCCATGGCCTTGTGCTGCAGAAAACTGATGAGGTTTGCTGAAAATTTACAGGCTTACTGTCACAATGTTAACACAGACAGATGCAATCAGTTACATTTTTGCTTCTGTTCATGTTTATCATTGTGCTAAATTGATGTAAGTATTTTGAATTTTCATAAAAGCATATGCAGTACCAGTTCAAGATTTTTAATAAATAACTTTATTAATCAGTGTCCAGTACTGATTCTTTAATCCTAAATTTTGAAGGCTACAGTAGTGCTATGATACCATATAAATGAACACAGAATAAATCTCATGGGTATGCAGTGTTATAACTAGAATTGGTTGAGTTTTGTGACCTATGCTCAGGAGTTTATAATTTACTTAAAATAGTACTAATAAGAATGCTGATCCATAAGGTCTCTTCAGACCTACATCTGAAAATATGTATTTTCAGACATATTAATACATATAATAGTATATTTATTTGGGAGGCAATTATTAATCAGTTTTATGTGTTCTAAATTTATTTTTCTTTGGTATACAAAAAGTGAATTGGACCCTTTAAACCCTTATCCATTTAGATTGCTTTATGTTTTAAAAATGAGAGTTAAAGCATTGTATTTAGGTAGTTTTTGAGATTATTATTCATGTTGATAAATCAGACTGAGCTGATGCACTGTATTCACATAAATATGAGAGACACAATAAGAAAAGTAAAAATACAAATCCGGTTTCTGTGGGAATGAAGTATCCATACACTTACCAGTATATAGAATAAATTCTCTTGATATTTTTCCCAAATAATTTGAATTAGTTTTATGTATTGTATAGTATATCATGTATCAATTCTGTATCCATTGATTGGGAATACTCTAGGCATTTTATTCTCATTTGGTAACAAAGGATTACAAGGCCCCCACAGATTAATTAAGTACAGTCCTATTTAGAGAGTCTTGAAATTAGTTCTGATTTTTTAACTTGCTACTCTAATTGGAGGGCTATTTACAGAACCTTGATTCCATAGTGATGGCTGTCACTTCTCAATCTGAATGTATTCCTTGTGAGTTTGCACTCAGTTTTTCTCATGCCAACTTTTCCATTTAGCTTAAATCTTTTTTTTCTGGAGTTTACATCATGAAAATATATGTAAAATCGCTGTCGTATACCCTTTCAGTATTAGTAGGGCCAGACTGTATCAGACAAACTCTTTTCTGCAACATTCGATCTCCACAAAATCACTTCTGTCTTCCTCAAATGTAACACTGTACAGAGGATTCCATAATGAACTCTAGCAAAGCCTTCTCTGATCCATTAATGCTTAATTGTTGCTGGAGCTATTCTGAAAAGTTTGGAACCACATTTTTCTTTTCCATGGCAGTGTTGTATTGGTAACGGAATATAGTTATTATCAATGATTGATGTATCCAGGTCCTTCCCTTCAGTTGTTTCCAGTTGATGAATTCCAGTTATAATTATCCTTCTGTGTATCAGTTGTACCTTGTAACTGTCATTAGCAAATTTCAGCAGAAATTAAAGTTTTAAATGAGATAACTCCCATAGTAGTTTTCCTCACTCTGATACTTACTCTTTTGAAACTCTTCGGTGTCTCCTTCCTAGACAGTTTCTTTTCCCACCTTCTATTAATTTCCAGGTTCTCCTGACTAAATTATCCATTGTAACAATTCAGCTTTACTTAATTTTATTACATTCACCCTTACTTTCTTTGAGAAATAAGTATTTTAAAAGCTCTTTTAGCAAAGCTATTTTGTAATCTATCTCATTCTATTCCATCACTATTCTTTATTCCAAAATAAATCCTAAAGTCTTGCTTACTGTTGAAGCTTCTAGTTATCTGGATAATTTTTTTCCCCTCTCTTAAAAAGAGAAACCATGTGTGTTTTTTTCCAGTCACATGTTGCTATGTCCTCTTACCTGTTTGGCAGTCATACTTACTACCAGTCCAGTAATTTCATAGACTCTTTCCAAACTGGCTCAGAGTCAGTTCATTCCCATGATGCTAATGCATTAAAATCTTTCTTTGTTGTTTTTTTTTAGGGTATTTACATTTCCACAGTCACATTTCCAGTAGCTTTCCTGTCTTTAGCTATGTGTTCAGCATTGTTAACCTTGATGAAAATCGAGGTTAGATGTACTCTAACTTTACCATGAAGTAGACCATCTTCTTTTCTCAGTGTCCTCTTTTTATTTACATAATAATGGAGCCTTATGCTCTTTTACTTACCATACATTACAAGGGCAACAATCTGCTTGACGGCCAATCCAGTCCTACTTTTCCCTTCAGTTGAGAAGTGTTGTCTTTGTATGGATGAAGTTTAAAGACACAAACAAGCAGAAAAAATCATTAGGATCATTCTGTGGATCAGATGTCCTTCTGTACCAAATAAAGGCAGTGCTAAGTAGATACGGATTTTTTTACTTCCTGACCTGGCAGATGCTAAGTGCATTTTATGCAGCTCATAAATCCAGTTTCTACTTCCTGCTTCACAAAGCAGGGCTCATATCTATTTGATAAGATGTGTTTAAGGCACTTAGGAGAAAGAGAAGAAGGAAGTGGCTTCAGCATTTATGGCTGTTAAAAGAAGAAAACGATTCTCCTTATAATGGGTTATTCTGTTTTGTATTTTTAAAAGCCTCTCTGTCTTTATCTCTTTGTTAATACTTGTACACATGAAGAGGTTTGCTCTACTATTAGTTCCAACGCATAAATAGTCTCATACAGAATTTTTTATTTGCTCATGCATATAGGCACACTTATGCCCATGTGGTAAATGTGTAGATGTTTTACACCTGACTGTATCAAACAATTGGTAGTAAGTTTTGTGATTGTTATTAAAGTTACATTGCTGAAGCACATTTTGTTTGTAATAGAAGGACAGAGTGTCATCTAATTATGTTGTCAAATATTTTCCTTAATATCTAAACTGCTATATCTGAACCATTAAAAAAAAACAAAAACAAAAACAAAAAAACTTGCTACTTCATGTATAAGCCAGCTAAACTGTATAATCAAGACAAATGATCCGATGAAATTAAGATAGTTTAAAAGTAAATAACAAATCAGTTTGAGTGCAAGCTTTTGGTGATTAAAAATAGCCACACTGTTGTTAAAAAAAAAAAGAAAAACATTAACAAAACTCTGGCTAACTTTCCACTAAGCATAGCAAATTATTCTTATTTAATTAAGTTGCTGTGTCTGTTTCACTGCAGTAATTCATAAAGAAAAGCTTTTCTCGGTTATAAGGTGTTGTAGAGATTGTTTCAATCTGAAAATGTTCCAAACCTAACAGATTTTGCTTGCCCATCTTTATAAAGTTCTATTTATATTGTTTTTAACATTTGCCTGAAAGAATTACAGAATTTTACATGTTGTGGGAAAGGGGGAGTTGTCTAAAAAATCAACAATAAGACTTTTTTTTTTCATTCATGTATTGATGAATTTGTATTAAATGTAATTATATATATGTAAAAATGTGTATAATACACATTTTAAACAAAAGAAAAAGCAAACAAAGGGTCTAGCAGTTTTCTTTTGAATGCAAGCTTAATAATTGCTGACAACAATAAAACCCCTAAATTTTTTAGCAATCCTGAAGGATAAGTGATTGCATTTTCCTCTTCCAGTAGTCCCACCAACCATTAAAATATGCCATCACTAGGTTATAATTTTTTAACACTGTTTTTGCTGGCAGTATTTTGCCATTTGATTGCTGTGTGAGTAGTGAGCTGTAATTTCTAAGTGTCACTGAGCTTGCATAATACAACTTTGGTCTCCCTTTTCCAAGCTATTATATATGCCAAACAACTGTTGAAAAAAAATGTTTTGTAAGTAAAATGAGATTTTAAAGTTTAAACTACCAAGATTTGTGGGCTTTTAAATACATATGCCTTGTTAAACCTTATGATCATGTTTTTAGGAAAAAAACAAACTAAGTTATAAATATTGTTTATAATCTCTATTTCACTGCAGAGACGCCAACTGTATTTCCAGAAAATATCAAAGATAAAGAAACACCAACACCAGTTGAAGATATTCAGCTGGAAAGCTCTATTCCTCATACAGATTCTGGAATTGGAGATGAACAGATGCCCAGTATTTTGAATGGGACAGACTTGGAGACCAGTACAGGCCCTGATGCTATGAGCGAGCTGTTGTCTACTTTATCTTCAGAAGTGAAGAAGTCTCAGGAGAGCTTAACTGAAAGCCCCAGTGAAATTCTTAAACCAGCGTCATCAATATCCAGTATCAGCCAAAGTAAAGGCATCAATGTCAAGGAAATACTGAAAAGTCTTGTGGCAGCCCCTGTTGAAATTGCAGAATGTGGTCCGGATCCAATCCCTTACCCAGATCCTGCACTGAAGAGAGAAGCTCAGGCTATTCTTCCCATGCAGTTTCACTCATTTGACAGGTATATGGCTGGATTCATTATTTTATATTGATGTAATTCAGAAGTGTGAAGGATATTTTTTTTAAAACAAGGTTATTCTTCTATTGGCTTGTACCAGACGATGTTAATAAACAGCTGCATTACTTCTCCTTTCTGTGTCACCAAAACAGACCGTATAGTACAGACAAAAGTAATTAACCTTGTTTTTCTCTGTCAGCAGTGAATAAAATTCCACAAAGTACTTGAAAAACAATACTGTTTTAAAGTAATATTTTTGCAATAAAATCTTCTTTCCTTTAAAACAACATTTTAGTGAGAAGCAGGGGTAATATTTGCTGATATAGAACAGACTGTGCAGAAATTCAGTCTAATATTCTTTCAAAGGCTTAAATAATAATTGGATCCATCATTGCACTGTTTTCTGGTACTAAAATACTTTGACCATGGCAAATTATTTGCATGGTCATGATGGAAGCCAGTTTCCTTTTAGGTCTTTAAACAGCAATGACACTCAGAAGTTGGTGTTTAAAAATAAACTGCTGAACATTTCCACAGAGTCCTTTGTTTCTCTTCTTAGGCTGTAGCTTCCCAGCTTCTAAAGAATATACTTTTCCTTACATGTCCAGTCTGTCTTAGTTATCCTGAACAAAGAAGTTGTGATAAGATGTGCAATTGACAACATCCTTCTAGAAGAAGGGTAACCTGATTCATTGTGGGGTGAATCTTAACCTGTGCAAAGAACTAACTGTTACGAGTGTTGATGTGGTTACATTTTCCAGAATGACAAGACCCCTGAAGTTTCTTAATAAAAAAACCTATTTTTAAAAGTAGAAAAATTGAATAAAAACTTAAAGATATGGTAAAACATGTCTCAAAATTTTAAGCAAAGTTGTAGAAGTATATTGGTTCACCATGCAGGTACAAGAATTAGAATTCTAAAAGAAACAGAAAATTAAACAAGAAAACAGCTGTTGTGATTTATGAGAAAAATCCATCTGCATTTCCACAAAACCTGCAAAAATATCAGAAATGTCTTGATTAAAGTCTTAAGAAAAACAATATGCAATCAATCTTTTCAGCATAACATAAACAGTAAAGTGCAAGAAGTTACACAACAATTTTAGAATAAAAGTGAGAAAGCACATTTTCAGTATGAATTCCAAATAAAAACTGTTGCCTTTTTGCCTGTATGTATATGCTAGTACTGAAGCTGCTTTTCTGAAGTAATTCAATAAACAACCTGATAGTATCTGTTGTAACAAAGAAAGATTGGATCCTAAGACAGTAATAGTGAAATGTGCTTTAGAAGCAGTGAGTCTGTCCCTTTCTAATACTATTTTAGGTCATAATGCCATTCCAGAGAAAGCTCGTTTAGCAACTGTTTCATTAAGAGCATATTCTTTGGCTCCTCAATCTGTGTGTTTTGATTTTAGAGCATTTTCAATCTGAAGTGAAAAATATTTTTTCCTATACAGTTAAGAATTTTTCATTATCGTCATATTCCAGAATGCATTCTTGTACATTAAGCAGTACAGAAATTTCTGCTGTGTGTAGAAGTAAAAGCACCTAACTGTAACCACCAAAAGATTACTTAAATTGAACCTATTTGATTACATTTCTACCATGGTCAATTAAGAAAAATGCTTCATTCAGAGAGCTGTTGTTAATTCACAAAATAGTAGACACCTAAATTAAAATGGAGCAGATCACCTCATGAGATGCCTTTGTCATCATTAGAGGGAACTTAACACCAAGATGATTGAAGAGATGAGCTTTATTCTGGATTTCTAAATTACAGCTTTATAAGGAAGTGTTAAAAGCTCTAAAGGGTTGTAGTAGGTTGGTTAGAACCTGTGTGAACAGCTGCATTAGATTCTTCTTGCAACAATGTGGCTGCTTGTATATTTCAAACATCATTAGTTGTTGTTAATAGAATTATGGAATTATTTGAGAAGTGCTTTAGGTCTAAATATTATTGATACTTATTGAGTTCACTTAGAAGCTAGAGGATTTTGTGGGGTTTTTTCCCTATCCTGTTACCCTCCTGACCAAGTTTCAATTCCATGATTTCCTGTTAAGAAGTGTACAACTGTGTTTGCATCTTGGTAGAATGTTTGTACCCTGATAGTTGTTGACATTGTTTACCTCTTCAGCAGACATGGAAATCGTTGAAGTTTAGGCAAAATAAAACCTATTTACATCAATTTTGTTGGGTTATTTAGTTTATCTTAAGTAGATCATCCTGCTGATTTTGGTGAGTGAGGCAGACCCAACAACTATGAAGGGAAAACTGGCAGCTTCAAGCAGGTCCTCACAGATCAGAAAGTGGTAAATTCTTTCCTCCAGCTAAAAGGATATTACTTTTCCTTTTCACATTAAAAAAGAGGAGCAGACTTAGATCCTGACCTTATAACTTCTAATGAGGGGTGAAAGAAAGGTTGGGGGAGAAAGCCTAGAGTAGTATATTGAAGTAATATTAGAATTAATTAAAATATTACTTGAGAAAACAATATGAGTATTAATTTATGGTGGTCTATGAACATTTTGTGTTGCCTATAGCATCCCAATCATCATTGAAAATCTAAAAAAAAGTTACAGCATGATTCTTTTTCCATTATTGCTCATGGAAATATAATTGTGTTTGTTTATATAAGACAACAATTATATAACACACAGTGGATATTTTTAAAAGTTAACGCTATGCCTGTGGAGTGTATTTTTGTAGGATCTTCTGCTGCTGTAGTTTATGCAGCTTTTGGTACTTCACTGAGCACTGTAGCTATGGGTCATGTTTATTCTCTCTAGGGAGAATAACGAGCAATGGAGTGCATTGTTTTGTCAGGTTTTATTTGTTTCAGCTTTTATAAAATATACACAGCGATTCTATATTTATAAGCAAATCGAGGTCAGAGAAATATATTTTTCACTTTAATCAAAATATATTCTTAGTCCTTTTGAGACTGGTCTTTTTTATTTTATTTTTGCTTGTTAAGTGTTGAGGTAATAAGTAATTAGTATAGAAGTAACACTGTCTTTGCTGTTGTAAAGATTTTTCTGTAATTCTAACCACTGATCTTACATGCAGGAAACTCCTGTAAATAGAATTGAAGTTAAGAATTCTATTTTATCATTGAATGTGATGTGTTTTGCTCTGCATGTTCTTTTAGATCTACATTGTTGATGTGCACATACGAGTGTTCATAAGGCTGCAGTATATTCTTCCATAGAAGTTGTGCAGTTATAAATGAAATATAAAAGCCGAAAATGTGTCCAACATGTTTCATCAAATTGAGCTTGTGTGTAGTTAATGTATGCAGCAGTTCAAGTACTATCGAATGTAAATGATGAGGTGATATTGATGAAAGGAGGGGATTGGGGTCTCGGGGGGCGCTGATGACGGATTGAACAGAAGCGGCCTCGCACCGCACGTAACTCAAGTCTGTCGTCTTCACCGCTCAAAGCCGTAATGGGAGGTGGCAGTCTGAAATGAGTTGCCACGGCAAAGAGTATTATTTTTGAAATGCTTTCACACAAATCACTAGGCCCTGCATACAACTTAGTTTCATGCTTTAATGTCATCAGGAGGCACAAATTGGTGTGTCTAATTGTTTGCCACCTGCCAGCAAAATGAGCTGCCAGCCAGCCAGACGGGTTTGATTGTCTGTCAGCTCTTCAATAGATTGAGAGTGACAACATCAAAAATTTCACTTCAAACTCTGAAGCTTTGAGCAGCTTTTCAGAGACCTCTTCCCCACAAGTGCTTCTGGACAACTGCATTTTTCAATTAGTTTTCAATATATCGCTGCCTTCTGCCTCATCTGTCTTTAGGTAGCTGTAATTACATTACGAGCTATATAAACAGATTTCTGGGACACTGGAGCCTGGATCCTCAGAGTTATGACATGTCTTTTATCGTCAGACTGAATTCCTTGGAAATGGCATCCAGGGTGACAAACACAAAGGGTTATTTCACCTAGATTTGCAAGTAATGGAGCCTAACTCACCAATAATTCCTTCTTGCTTTCTCATCCTTGTCTGACAAAAGTTAGTCCCTGTTACTGATTTTTAGGGTTTGGGCATTTCTTGTTTCTGTTTTTTTGTCAATTTGCGTTTGTCCCACTAGACACAGCCTAGACCATTAACACGTATAAATTTATTTGTGATTCTACCCAGCACTGCATTATGAAGCCTACATTTGTTAATTTCTACCCTTTTTTTGGTGGATACTTTTTAGAGGGGTGCTATTGTTGAAACAAAGAGTGGTCCTGGTTTTGTATCTCATGTATTATTTTTTCAAAGTGATTTACATCTATTTTCTGTACTTAAGAATTAGTTCAATAGGAAACATGCTTGCGTAAGCAGAAAATCTTGAGTTCCTGCAGTGAGAAGACCCTTCATTTTTGCTGCTACTAAATGTCTTATTTCCTTTTAATCCATTATCGCTCCATAAACTGGAATACTGTGGGTTTGCATAGTTTAAATGCTCAATGAACTCTTAACAAGTGTTTTTTTTATATATATGAAAAGGACCTTCTCCTTTGGTCCTTGAGGCCAGTTTTAAAGGAATTTATATGCTAGAAAAGATGAACAATTTGTGAAATCCAGTCAGGGCTGATATATGTCCTGCCAGTTAGTATGGAGAAAGAAGGTCTTCAAAAAGTATGTTTAGATAAAAATCTGTATTTTGTGTATGTAGGCTGTATTTAGAAGGACTTCTCAGAGTGTCTATGCTTTTTACTGTGAGAACTGAACACTGAACTGTGAGAGATGCAGTGAAGGCTCAAGTTGAGAGGTTAAATATTTGTTTTATTATTGTCCATCTTTGGGAAGTCGTTGATATGCACTGTTCTACACAGTTATTTAAATAAAATAGCTTATTTAGGATATTACATTCCTGTTAGTCATTAGATTATATAACCAAATACTAGATGTTATTTTCCTGAAAACGTAAAGAGTTATATATGAAGATGTTTTAGTCTTCTCCCAACAGAAAAGATTGCTTTTTAAAGTTCATAAAGAAAAATAATAGGAGAAAACATAAGCAGCTTTCCCAAGAATCAAGAAGAGACAATTAAAGGTGCCAGCCAACATGGCTTCACTAAGGTCAAATCATACCTGACCAATTCAGTGGCCTTCTACGACAAGGCTACAGAGATGGTGGATGGTGGCAGAGCAACTGATGTCATCTACCTGTATTTGTGCAAGGTTGTTGACACTGTCCCACATGACATCCTGGTCTCCAAACTGACAAGACATGGATTTGACAGATGGACCACTCGGTGGATAAGAGTTTGGCTGGATGGCCACACCCAGAGAATTGTGGTCAATGGCTCAATGTCCAAATGGAGGCAGGGGATGAGTGGTGTCCCTCGGGGGTCAGTACTGGGACCAGTGCTGGTTAACATCTTAGTAGGAGACATGGATGGTGAGATTGAGTATATCCTTAGCAAGTTTGCTGACTGTACCCAACTGTGTGGTGTGGTTTTGATGAATGTATGGTATAAAATGATTGAAGGAATTTGTAAGTACTGGACAGTCAGCACCAAGGTTTTATTTGGATAAATCTCAAAGATTATATACTTCTGTCAGCCTTCCTTATCTCTTCAGTATACCTCATATTCCTTATCAATTTTTCTAGTCTATGACTGTTGGCTCTGAGTTTCCTCCTTGATTCCAGACAAATCCTATCTTAATGCAGTCAGTGTAACTGAATGCTGTCTAAAGTAGGACTCAACGTGTGTTGTTAGTACATACTAATGATCACTTCTTCCAAACTCAAATCACAATCTGGGGCTGAAATCAGAAAGAACAATGAGTAATCAGTGATACACTTGTCTTATTAAGAGCTGGATATGTACACAGGTATGGAGAATATGAATAACTTCCAGAGAAGAAATACTAAGCTTTTTTTTTTCAGAGATTAAATTAATCTAACTGTGGGAACAAGGTAAAATGTAATGTAGCAGACATATTTCCCTGATTTTCTACTGGGCTTTGTTCTAAAATATATGGCAGAGACTGCTGTTTGACAGCATTCTGAAGTATCTGCCTGAAGTCTGTAATGCATTTACAAGAGCACTTCTTGAAACTGTTTGCTTTCTACTACTGTGGGGGAGGAAGGGAGGAACAAGAATATTGATTCAGCCTTAAGAGGTTTCACATATCCTAGAAGGGTGTAAAGTGATTCTAAATTAATTGCTGCTGCTCAGATAGGTAGCCCAAGACATCCAGTATTGGAGGCTTATCTCTGACCTCTTGATTAACCAGAGTGATTAGATTGGAAGGCCCTTAGATTTTTAGATTGAGAAGTACAGAATGTGAATCACAGAGAAAGAGGGAGAAAATATAGTGCTGTGTAACCTGATTTGTGTGTAGCTAAATTTTTAATGAAAGTTAATTTGAGAAAGTATTTTTTAAATTTTCCTTTTTCTCTTTTTACAGTTCAGCTTGTTGATGATATTATTTTCATGCAAATTACTAAACCCCAGAAGAATCCTGTAGCCATTTGCTAAGGTTATTTAATAAACCAGCAATGCATGAGTGATGTGCAGGTTGAACCAACAACACTCATCTTAAACATAATGCAAATTCCAATGACTTCGGGCTTAGACTTACTATTGGAAAAGGACACTCATCAAGCAAAAAAATAATGATTAGTAGTTACAATTATTTTTTAATTGTACACTACCTGATGAACAGAGAAATAAAATCAACTGCCACAACAAATTACTACTAAGCTTTTCTTGACTAAATCATTGCATATCATTTGGGACAAGGATGATGTGTTTCAGAAACATGTGAACCACTTCAAAACATTTTGGAAGTGTGTTGTAGAAAACAAAGCCTAAAATGCAATGATGGGTGTGTATATAACCTTCTAGTCTGTGGATTTCTGTTCTTCCGTGAAAGGAGTATCTGAATGTGCTGCTGGAGTGGCTTAATTGGTTAAAAGAAGATTTTTTCACTGGAGTGGTTAGTCATCCTCTTTCACCTTCCTTGTTCTTCTTTTCCTCTGATTGTTTTGCACAGTTTTGACAAATTTATTTTGTTATTCAGATAGTTTTTCAATCTCCTTCCTCTGGATGTCATTCTGTATTCACTCATTGTATTTTGTTTTATCAGTAGGAATGAGACATTTTGACAAGGTCGTCATGTATGACATGTCAGAAAGCTGCATTTTCTTTCCGTCTGGGATGATAATGTCTTCATTGATTTTGTCTGTTCTTGTGGTGGAGAGGTCTCTTGATGTTTCTTGATAATTTGTAGTTTAATAACACCTGACCTGTCTTAATTTCCTGATTCAGACCTACAAAAGCATTTATATATGTAGAGCATTAGTATTTATGGGATCTGGTCAAAATTATTCTTTCCTGCTATGGAAGCTGATTTTCTAACTTAAACTACACTATTAAGAAAAAGAGGTTTTGTCTTTATAGGAGGCCAGTACATTTGGAGTTTGGACTAGATGTCTTTTAAAGGCGTCTTCCAACCCAACCTATTCTATAATTCTGTTACATCTGGGGGTGAAGTTGAGATAAGTGATCATTGCTATGGAAGGTTATGTGATCTTCTGGATACTCTGAAAGAACACTGAACTGTCTGAAGATAAGGAGGAAGACCTTGAGTTTAGCTTCATCTTCTTTGGAAAAGTCACAGAAAAGTAGGATATACTTTTGTAACATTTGTATCAGCAATTTAGCCAATACCAATATCTGACTGTATAGAAGGGAAAAATTATTTTGCTTAAAATAAATCCTCAAACGAAACAGATCTTGCCCACTTTGTCACTCATACTGTCTTGTGCCTGCAAACACTAGGTTGGCTGTGTGTCTAAGGACTCTGTCCAGCAGTCAGGCAGCTCCAGGCCTGTGTCCAGATGCTAGGTCCAGTATCTGCTGCAATGACATAGAGAACGTGAGATGCAAGCTGTCAAGTCTTCCTCATATCTTCTGGGTGCTTCATAGGTTCACAACTATTTTCAAGTTTCAGATATAGCTTTTTTATGCATACAGAGCTGCCAACAGTCTCTCTGTCCTTTCCCATGTCTTTGAGCCATCACTCTTCACTCCTTTTTTCTCCAAGGTCTGGTAAATTTGTGAACCTACACACATACCTGTGATCTCAATTACTTGATAGTCTATGTGCCATTAGCATAGGCCAGTCAGAGATTGCTTTTCCCCCTGCATTTTTCCTTCTTGTGCTTCAGCACCCAAATATTCCCATTAATTCTTCATTAATTGAGATAGAGATTTTTGTGTGTGGATAGGAGCTAATTTTAGGAAATTTCTTGATGTTACGGAGCAGATTAAACTAACCTGTGTAGACTCAGCTTTATAAACATGTAGCTGCTGCTATGTAAACACTTCATATCAGCAACAATTGTAAGACATTATTAACTACAAACAAAGGCAATTATTTAAGGGTCATGTATCTTAACCAATAGCTATTGTGCAATCTCATCTTCTCTTAATGTAAACAGAAGGAGGCAGAAAAACATCAATATGCCTTCCTAATAGTGTGTGATCAGGATAGTGGTAAAACTTGCTCAGAATGCAGAGACATCAACTGGAACTGTTATCCCTCTAAAGAGAGTGAGAAAAAAAATGGCTTGTGGATTATTTTATATGCTGCCATCATGTAAGAGGAGATGATAAAAAATAACACTTGCATCATCAACATAATCTGCATCTGCAGTCCTTAAAATCCAGGGAGACTGAGGACTTAGACTTATATAAACAAACTACATTACTGTAAAAAATTGTTCTGCCCATTTGATCCATCATGTGACATTATATTTGTATAGAAGTACAATAAAATAACTACCGAATGAACTTTTAGACCAAAATAAGGCCTTATTACCCTGAGTAGTTGCACTTTCTTGATCTTTTATTTGTTCACACAGATTAATTTTAAAGACAAGTTTATCTGCTAAACGAAAAAAGGTGTGATGAAAATATGATGATGAAAATATGTTTTCAAAATTACAAATATGATCTCTTTCAAGCTTGTTTTTCACTTAGGTTTCCTACTGAAATACTAAATGAAAATATTAATGAAAAATGAAATATTAAATGAAAAAATGTAAATATACTTACCTGCACTGAAAGCTGTCCAGTGTTGAAAAAACATTAATGGATATTTTCCTTCTTCCCTTTTAACACATACAGCAAGTCTTTTAGGTTTGAGATTTGAAAAAAAAAAAAAAAAAAAAGTGGTTTAAGATTAGATGAGAACGTGTTTGAATGCAATGTTGTATATATATATATATGATTTTGTGTCAGATTTTTTGTATGAAAGCTTTATTTTCTTCTTAAAAGCTTGAAATTCTCAAAACTGCTGTTTAAACTGTATTTTTAAATTAACATGATTTCAAACTTGTGAGAGCAAGTATCTACGGTGTTGCATTTTAGGTGTTCAGTTTACATCATGTGCTGTTGAGAAAAATGAGTATGAAAGTTTTCCAGAAGTCTGATTGCAAAATTATGTTTGGTAGTCAACTGTATTTGCAAGACCAGGATGTGCCTGCTGAGCTGTGCAATAGTCAACTACTGTGTTCAAATGTTCAGATGACTGGCAAAAATATTGTGATCTTTGATTCAGTAAGATCAACAAATTAACACACTCATTAAGACTGCATGTTTGTATAGACTGCTAGAGTGCTGGCATCATTTTTAACACTTTCTTTGCAAATCTAGAACACAGGTGACAGTGATATTCACAACATATCAATGAAGTGGTAGGGCACTGAAAGACAAATTAAGTTCCTCAGAATCAAACGAAGCTGCAGACTAAGGATAAGAGTGTGGTTTTAGGCTCTGTTAACATAGTCTTAAGCTATTTCAGAAAAAAATAGAAAATTGACATTATTATGTGTCACTCATGTTATAATACAGAAGCATTATAACACAGCAAAGTCCTATTCTAAACAAAAACTCCTACTAACTCCACTGTGCAGTTTTAGTAATCTGCCATTTCTTTTTTGCACAGGAGTGTGGTTGTACCAGTAAAGAAACCCCCTCCAGGTAGTCTGGCTGTTACTACAGTTGGAGCTGCCACAGCTGGGAGTGGACTGCCACCGGGTAGTACACCTAATATATTTGCTGCAACAGGAGCTACACCAAAAAGTATGATTAATACAACAGGTATTGTCCTTAAATATTTTTGTGACCCTCATTTTTTCTTGTCTGTTTTTTGTTTTGTTACTTTTAGTCGTGTTCTGTTTTTTATTCATCTTTTTGTTACTGTTTTTGTACTTCTAAAATAAAAACCTGGAAAGATTAAATCTTGGCCTTTATTAGAGCCAGTGTTTCTTTGTGGTGTATGTTTATAATATTTGATAGTGCACATTGAAATTGACCAGCCTTAAATAACTGAATAAATAGTCTTAATACTGATTTATAAGCAAAGTTTAGAACTTCTCTAGTGCTCTGCCATAGAGGATATTTATATGATACATACTACTTAATCCCTCCTTAGGTGTCAACAAAAGCAGACAACTAGCTGTTTAATAAATATGCTGTAGATTGTGGAGAGTTAATATTTTGGGGAATTAATATTTGTCAATTAAAATTATGCTATGATTTTTAAAGGTTTTTCATTAAGAATCTACCTAATTTAACCGTAGTCATGTCTTATGAGTAGTTGTTTATTTTGACCTAAAGAAGGGAGAGCCAGGCTTTCTTCTTTTAGTTATTTATAACAGTAATAATGGAATTGTCTGTCATGAAGGAGCCTGTTGACAGTGGAGACTGCCATTTCCATTCAGAAATTAATCCTTATTGAGAACAACTGATGTTTACTTAAAATCCCTTGAAATGTCCAGCTATGGTCCATTTTTTTTTCTAAACTAAGCAAAAGCACTCGAGAGAAGAGCTCTCTTCAAGGATATCACAACTTCAGTTGAGGGTTGAGAAAGTGAAGATCTCCTTTGGGTTGCAGAAAATGGAGAGGGAAGCTTTTGGCATCCTTCTTCTTCATGGAATAATATGAAGACAAACTCATTATTTTTTCTTTCCGTTTACAGATTACCTTAAATATCTGGTAATAGAACTTAGATTTTTCTAAGGATTAAAAAACTCTTAAAATCTAATTATCATGAGGCAAATGGAAGGAATGAAGGCTCTGAATAGTGTTATAACTTCTGTGAACACTTCCATTTCTGTAGCAACTTATGTTAATCTTGAATAGATTTCCTTTTAGGTACTCATGTAATGCAAAAAATATCTTATATTGGAAACCTTGTTTTCCAAATGATACTGAATAGTGTAAGCTTTTCAGTCTTCTCACTGATAAAAGATCTGAACTGTTTTGGCTGGAATGTAGTAGCTCCTCTTTGTAAGTAATTGCATTGAAAAATCAGTCATTTCCCCAATACTGTTCCTAGAAGAGGACAGTATTGCATATATCATGGTATATTCACTATGGATTAAAGGCTGGGTTTTTTTGGTTGATCTTATGGTTTTGTTTTGTTTAGTTCTTTGTTTTGTTTTCTTGGGCTTTTTTTACTGCACCTGGTTTTGTCTCCTAGTCTGTGGATTAGCTTGATTAAAGGAAAAGCATTGGCTGAGTCAATGGAATTTCAGCAAGTATGAGATTTAATTAGAACTACATGTGTACTAAATTTCTTTAGTGGTCTTATTTTGTAAGGCCTTTAATGCCTGAATTCATCTGAATGAGCTTTATTGATGAATTCTCTTGAGAAATAGTTGGAAAAGCCCTTCCCCTCCAAACTTTTTAAAGATCTGAATTTTATATCAATGCTAAATGCATTAATGACAGTTTAAAAAAATAGTAGTGCATTGAAAAAATATAAATATCTATTAGATTAAAATGCTCATTTTGTCATTTTTTATTAAGCTATGTCTACAATAGTTAAGACAGTGATCATGTATGTCAGTTTTTTAACTATATACATGAAGTTTTATCTTTCATAAATTATTATAAAGCACTGTATAATATTTAATTGAACAGCGTTTCTTTTTTTTTTTTTTTATGGTAAAAAAGAAGCAGTATACAGTTTCTTAGAAACACTAGATGTCCCCCCAAACCTTCTATTTACAGTTGTTTTTATAGTACGTCACAGATACACTAGAAATACAGTTTTATCCTTGAGGTATAATCAGTGCTGGACTTGTGCAAAAGGTGTTTTTTTTAAGTTATGCACAGATTGCAGTCACTGTTTACATTCCATCTGCCATCACTGTCATAGTCAATGTCACTGTCTCAATGTAATGAGATGTACGTTACTGCAGTCACCTTAGTGCTTTGCATGTATCTTTTGGGACACAGGTTTTCTTCATGTAAAAAACTGGTTTTATATGGTTGAGACTGGCTTTCTGTAATTCATGTCCTGATTTTTACTTCTGTGTTAATCCGTTAGTTCTAGGTCTGTTTGACCTTCTCTTCCTGGAGACTATCAGGTTAAAACAACTTAGCACTGCATTTTTAGACAACAGCCTTAATGAAGAAAAATTGACTTTGGAAGGAAAAGGGAAGAAGCAACAAAAATGCGTCACCAATGTATATATGAATATAAATATGTAAATAACATAAATATATAAATAAGTACACAAATACACATATATATGAAATCTGTTTAGCTCCCCTCTTCACAGCTAAGTAGCTGTGTTTCTGAGGCTGAGAGGGACAGCCTGCCTTATATTTTTTAATTTCCTTCTCAGTGTGTTGGAGTACATGTACAATTTGCATTTAGCCCAAGTGAGAACCCATCATAAGCCACAATCCACCTCCTACTTGAATTATTAAAAGAGATCAAATCAGTTCCTACTGTAATCCTGAATCTCACCAGATACTCTGCTGTTGGCAAGCTTAGCAAATCCTGCTGTGTTTTCATACTGTTGGGAATGTAAATTTTCTTAAATGAGCCAGTCAAAATCCTGATTTTTCTTTTGTCAGTAAAAATTATTTAAAAGCAAAGTAAAAAAAACTAAACTAAAGTAAACTAAAATCATCCCTGCTGCCAGAGATTTTTTCACCATTACCAGCATTTGACCTCTATTTCATTGTCAGCTGGCTGTTTAAGCAGTTAAGAAACCATAAATACTTTGTAGAGCTTTGCAGGGAACTGAAAAGTAATATATATCTGTGTAATGCAAATGGCAGTGATATATCAACTTCTAAAACTGTCCAGCAACAGGGATTTACCAGTTATTTTGGAAAACTGGCAGAATAATATGTCTTAGCTGGGATTCTGCATCCCTTGTTGCTAAATTGGAAAAACCTGTCACCCCCATCTCTGGTAGCACTGTGGTCCTTCAGGCTTTGAACTCCGACTGCGAGTGTTCCTTGCTGCCTCTCTTGCAGTGATGTGTTGCAGTAGGACTGTGCAGCAGAACAGGGCAGTATTTATCACAGTGTTCTCGCTACTGTTCATGGCCACTCTGAGCCTTTGCTGGTTTGCTTCAGAGAGACTGAGCTCACAGTGCCATTTCAGCAAACATGATAAATTGGCATTTAGAGTCTAAGTTTAGCCCTTCGCTCTGACCCAAATCACATAAAATATAAATGTGTGCTCTGTCTGCATCTTTTCTCTGGGCAGCTGTTCATAACCCATTGAAATGATACCCCCACTGCCCTCCTTACTTTTAAGGTTTTAAAATTCTCCTTGACTCAAGGAAGGAAACAGAAGAAGTAAAGTTAAAGTCTTAATACTCCTCAGACACTGGTTTCCCCCATTACTTCTTGAAGGAATATAAATTTTCTGTCTTCTCTGTATTTTTTTAATTTGCATTTTATTTTCTGCCTGTAGTTGCAACTGGGCAGCCAAGAAGTATGTGCATTTATTTATGTATTTTTTAAATAGAGAAACTTCTATTCTCCACTCAAGATCATCTTAAATATACCTTAATTTTAGAAAGATCTTGCTTTACAGGATGATGTAAAAATGTTTTCATCTTTGGAATATAATTTGGGAATAATGAAAAAGAGGTAAGGATTTATTTTGCCTGATTTTCATTAGCTTTTAAAGGTTATTATTGTTATACTAGAAAATAAGGTATTTGCTTATATTATAATAATACAGAATGCTTTTAATTGTTTTAGAATAAGTAACATTATTTCCTTACTTAAAAGTAGATGAGCAAGACAAGGAGTATATTTGTAGTCTCTAAAAGTTATGTTTCTACAGACTGAATTAAGACCTGTATTTTTTGGGGGACAGGTGCAGTAGACTCAGGATCTTCTTCTTCCTCTTCGTCATCCAGCTTTGTGAATGGTGCTACCAGCAAAAATCTCCCAGCTGTCCAAACTGTTGCTCCAATGCCAGAGGATTCAGCTGAAAACATGAGGTAGACAAGTTTTAATTTCTATTAATAGTGATTATAATTTCTATTAATAGTGATTATAATTTTTCCTCCCACACTAACTGCATACATACAAATTAGAATAAATATTAAAAAATCAATATGTTTAGGTCATTTAAAATACATTATTGCACATATAAATGTAGTATAGTTGTTTTTATATACTTTTTCAGTACTAAAAATGTAAGTACTAAAATAACACTTCACTGAAAGTCTAACTTCTAAGAACTATGCCAGACACTAAAACTTCATTAAAAGTAATTTTTGTTTGACTGGCTTTTTACATTGCTTAATAACACTAAAAAGAATTGGAACACAAGTGCAACTTGGCAATGGAGCATTGGCAAGTGGAAAGAGGGACACAACCTCTTTGGAGCAAACAAAAGCCTTAGTTAAGCTGGAGAGGTTGAAACCAGACAAGTATTCATGCAGCTACCCAAGTGGTACACCAAATCTGAGTTAGTTTTGCAAAAAACACATGCCAGGGGTAGCTGATATTCCTCTTAACACTGACTAGCAGCCAGGAAAATGCCCTCTGAAAGTCCTATTAAATATCTTTGTATAATGGGTTATTATTTTGTAAAGCTGTTCAGTTGTGCCACAGCACATTTCAAAAGCACATTTTTGACCTTTTCAAGGTGTACACTTCTCTGCCCTGAAAAGCTGACAGGGCACTAAAGAGACATACTAAGGAGTTGCTAAGTGTCCCTTAGTTGGCTGACCACTTTGAGGTATGTTTATAAGAAGATTGGAGTGGAGACACTAAGCTAGCTAGCTCATGAGTAAGAGAAGTTAATTCCATAATCAACTAGAAAGGAAATAAACTTAAATCAAGGGCCCTAGGTAACCTGTATAAAAAGTGTTGGTGCTTCAGCAATTTAACACACACCTTCTTTTGCTGGTCCTATCTGATGAAGTGTCAGGTGAGTGGTGCAGGTGGAATCATAGCAATGGGTGCAGGCCCAGGCTGAAAGGATAAGGGCTGTTGGCTCCATTCCAAAAAGATGCAAGAGATCAATTAGAGAATTACCATTTCTATGGTGTTATATATTGCTTGACAGCATTACAAGGCAAGTTAATCAAACTGTGGCATAATTAAACCACTCCTTTTGCTTCTTCTTCATGTGTTAGGACAGTGATTCACTGAGGGTAAAATCTTTTAAAATTCAAAGTATACAAAAGTATATTGAAAATAAACTGGATCATTAATCAGTTTACTTTTTGGTTAATCTGCAAAATAAAGAATCTTGAATGTGGAAGGTCTTAAGAATTTATTTACCTTGAATGTCCAGAAGTTGAGAGGAAAAACATAATATATATTCTTTACAAAAAATCCTTAAAATCTCCTAGTACAGTAATGAAAATCAATTACATCAATCTCCACAAGGTGATTACAGGATGTGTTACAAAGTATAATAGATGTTAGAAACAGCTGTAGAATCCAACTGGTCTCCCTCCTCTTTTGCTCCTCTGTGTGTGTGTCTGCAGAAAAGGCAGTAGTTGGGCGTCCTTCCTTGAAACATTTTTAGGGGTTCTGTGTGTGTTTTTTTTCTTAACTTTGTTGGTTCTTTTTTAAACTGAAGAACCAGTCAGTTTTCAACACAGAAATACACCAGAGATATATAAAGGAAAAAGTTTTTTTTTTTTTTCTCTGTTTAAATATTAGTTTCCGTTCTTTGATATGCATTGTTAATCAGTGATAAACTATGGTCTCACATTTTCACAGAATACTATTCCCATTTGCCCATAAATAGATCCTTAATATACAAGATCCATCAGCTATCCTTTTGATAAAAAGTTGTTTACTAATAGCTCATCAAAGGTGTTGGTTAATAGCACATCACATCTCTCATATTGCTTGATTCTTAAATTAAAATTGATCATAATATAAAAACTTTTTTCAATTTTACATAAGGTTTTCAAAGTTATATGAACTCCAAAATTAGGCCTTTTGAACGAATTAAAGGTGAAAGCATAATTTTAAACATGGTTTAGAGATGTCTGGATTAATCTAGCAGGTGTTTTATCTCTAGCAGCAAAAGCTTGGGGTAGATTCATGTTTCAAATTACAAACTTTAAGCTAGTCACCTACATTTCAAATATAGTCAATAAAGACTTTATCAGAGTGCAACTCATTTCAACTAATCATCTACAAAAAAAGATGATTATATGAACCCCTCCTTTATAATATTCTAAAATCAATACCTGAATTTGAAATAGGAAAGCAGAACACTGAAAGAAAATTATCACTTGGAATTAATTAAAATAACTTAAGCTAATGAAGGAAAACTTCCTATGTGTTTATAATGTCAGCTTTATTTTTAAATGTAAGGGACCTTCATGTGATCTGAATTTAAAAGTCAACATTTTTTTAGTGTTTATAGATAGTAGATAAAGTGTAAAAATTATATGTTAGTTTTCATTCTCTGAGATTCGGTTAATAAATGTTACTTCTTCCTACAATTTTGCATTTAAATGCCCATCATATTTTGGTGCTGTAATTCAAGCACAAAGAAAACCCCCTCAGTCACCAGCAATCTGAAAAATAACAGCAAAAAACCTTGGTAGACCAGTATGTAATTTTGTTTCTATTTTGAAATAATAGTTCACTTCTTCAAGCTAGCAGGGTTTTAATCTTGGCATGAGAATTTCAGAAGGCACAAGTGTTATGCCCTGTCAGGTTTTAAAAGGAAAGAAGGACTGTTAAGGGCTACAATCCTTAGCACACTGCTGATTTGCAGCCTTGTATTTTTGCTAGGTTTGTATCCTCAAACAAAGGAATATTATTTCTAGTATTTAAAAAGCAAACAGAAGTCACAACACTTCTTGTCATTGTGTGAATAGAAATTAAGGAACACTCCATGCTTCAAAAAGTGTATAGTCTCAGCAGACAGTGAAGTGTAAATGCAAAGGTAGAGTTATTTACCTGAAATCACATTCCTTCAAGGTTGAA
Source organism: Chaetura pelagica (assembly GCF_000747805.2). Classification (NCBI taxonomy): domain Eukaryota; kingdom Metazoa; phylum Chordata; class Aves; order Apodiformes; family Apodidae; genus Chaetura; species Chaetura pelagica. The sequence goes on along the minus strand of NW_009953393.1, from coordinate 3,120,512 downwards.
GAAAAGAATATTGATTTTCTTCATACCTGTGCTAAAATGCTTCCTCGTGCACTCCCTTGTCTAGGATTGCAATGGAAGATGTTATTGGAAAGCCTGAATAAAAAAGCAAGCTACTTGTGATTGTCTTGGGTCTTCTATCTTCGAGCTTTCAAAGTTATATAAAATGATGAGATGCATATAAACTGAGATAGGTGAAATAGACTTACACTTGAATATCTGATTTTATTATCATGTTTGAAAATGAGAATAAAAATTGTACTTGTTTTGGAGCATTCTGTAAAAGCTGTAGAATTTATGAGGCTGCCACACTGCTCGCTCTAACATAACATTTGCTTTTACTTAAAGCCATTTGAACACTATAGAAGTTTAATCAAATTATGATCATCTTCTTTTCTAAAGATACTTAGAGCAACTTTTAAAAACAGGTATGATGTGACATAAATTAACTTCTAGTACTAAGTGTTTTTCCAAACATTGTCTCTGTTTCTCCCCAGTATCACTGCAAAGCTTGAGAGAGCTTTAGAAAAGGTGGCCCCGCTCCTGCGAGAAATTTTTGTTGACTTTGCCCCTTTCCTGTCCCGAACATTGTTGGGAAGTCATGGACAAGAGCTGTTGATTGAAGGTACTGTTTCTGTTCTAAAATTATATTATTTTAACTATTAGTATTTTCATACGAACAGTGTTTTATTTTCACTAGACTGTTTTCAATAAATAAATGGATCTGTTGTTAATGTACTGTCATTTCCCATCCTTGCATTTAACTTCCTTTAAAGAATTCAGAAGTGGTAACTTCTGTACTCTTTTTTTCCCCCAAATCAAATGCTGTTTAAAGATATATCTTGCACCTTGGAATGCAAAAACATCTCTATAATTTGCTTTTTCTTCCTCAGAATAATTCTATTTGTATAAGTCTTTCAGCCTGACTTTGAGAAACTAATGAAAAATATAATTAAAAATTGTAATCAATTCCCGTGGAAGAAAGTAAATTGAAGACTATACTCCAACCTTATTGATATGTTCATCTAGATTTTTCAGGAACAGTATTTGCTCAGTTGAGTCAATTAATTTCACATGAGCAGATAAAGAATTGTCCCTAGAGGGGAATGAAAAGTGATGTTTTTTTAAAGAAAAGTATCCTTGAACACTTTCAAGGATTTTATGGGTCTTTATGTGTGGTCTTTACTACTTCATATTTACAAAATTTGGGCAAAACAATGAATCCTGCAAATTCAATCAAGTAAACTTTTTTCTTCCCAAATTGTTCTTACACATGCCATTGTTATTCAATGACAGGTTTACTATTGGACTCAATGATCTTACAGATCTTTTCCAATCTAAACAATTCAATGATTCTGGGATTCTATGAAAAAGTCTCATTAAGACAAAGCTTATAACATGTGAAGGTCTACACAGAAAAAACACAGCTTTGTGTTCAAATTACAACACTCCTTCTATTATACATATGTTTTATCTAAATACTCGTGTTCATTTTTTTTATGGGTTCAGTTATTATTCTCCACAACATTAGCCGTCTTCTGTTCTTAATGTCAGAAATATTTGCAGCTTGTAACTGAAATCTTCTGAATAGCCTTTGTCTTTTTTTGTCTAATTATTTTAAATAATATTATTTAATATTTAATAATTATTTAATTATGCCAAGGAATGGTAACTTAGTAATTCTCAGAAACTTCAAGGGTTTCACTTTTTACTTTATAGCTGTGAGTAAGTTGAATTTCTCAATGACACCTGAAGTTAATGTTCCAACATGCTCATTGAGAGCATTGAGATGGCTGCAGGATGTTTATCTCATTGCCTGTCCAGACAGAGACATGGATTTGTTGGCTGTAACTTTTTTCCAATGCTCGGTTGGTCTGCTGTTCCAAATTTTGTCCCACCTATGACTCAGCCATCCAATTCAGTCTCAAGAATAATTGTTTACTAACCAAACACCAAGTTTCAAAGTAAGAACTATCCTTCCCATCACATTTCCTTAATGTTTTGTCTAACCTTCTCTTCAGTCACTGTCTTGTTTCTAGTTTCTCAGAACTAGTCCTTTCTTCCCCAGATATTGAAATAGCAATCGGTAAATGAAAAAATCCAAACACAGCTTAGACTTTTACACTGTATGCATCAGGACTTGATTTTCTGTTTGCTTCCTCTAAAATTGTTTGGCCATATTTATTTTTTTTCACACAGAACTCAGCTGCATTATAGTAACTGTGTTCTTCTAATCTTTTCTTTCTTCACTGCCTCTATGAGACCCTTGATCTCAGCTAAGCTGAATTCTTGCCTACTTAACTGCCCTTTCAAAGGAAATTCTTAATTATCTCCTAGTCCAGTACCTCATTTAATTTATTAATCTGCTATCATTGTTTACTGGAAGCCAATAGCGGCCCTTGAAGTGTTTGAAATGGCTCTCCATGTAATGACTCTGCAAAACAGAGGGGTTTAGTGATGCGATTCAAGATATGTGAATGCATAGAATCCCTGTGGGGCTTTGATAAATTAAAGTTGCTTTTCTACTGGCAAGCAGTAATTAGCTTGACAGTTGTATAAGAAATGGTTTAATTAATTTCTTTATGTATAAAAGTTTTAGTTATGACAATTAAAAAGAAGCAAGTAAACTTTATTTAATCAAGTCTGAAGGTGCTGTTTTTCATATTGATCACCACAAAAGCATCTGTGGCATTCTATAAAGTGCATCCTTTTCTTCTGATTATTCAAGCCTGCAATATAAAAATACCTTCACACCTCTCGCTGTCTTTCAGAACCTTCATATGGTATGAAGCCTTTTCCCTATTAGATTGTGCTAAAACCTGAGCACCTTCAGGCGTCGTTGATGGCATGTGCTCTTTTTCTGGAGCTCTCTCTAGTGCTCTTGTGCATTCATGTGTGTTAGAATTGCTAAATCATTTCAGATTTGGTAAGAATATCCACAGTTTTGTAGATGACGTTTTGCATGCTGAAGAGAGCACAGAGAAAAAGGGAACAGAAAAAAATAAATAATAAAAAATCATTGTAATGCTTCTAAAACAGGTTAATTATGCAAACTTTTCAGGATATCTGATGCTTTGATATAGGTATCACTAATATATATTTGGAAATACAACTTAGTTATAATTTCACCTTTTTGTCTCAAACTTTTGGTGGAAAAATTGCAGTAATACAATACCACCTCATTATTAAGTTATCATAATTCTGTCCCATATTAGACTGGCTGATTTATTCTTTGAGGAAATTATATTTAACATCTAAGCAGTGACTTCTTAACTCTTGAATGGAATTGAAATGAACTCACTGCAGTCATCTGGTCAGTCTAGACCAAAAACTTGGACCACTCATACTCAAAATTGTTAATTTTTCATGTTTATTCATGTCAATTCCAAAATGTGACTGACAACAGAGGAGCTCTGTCAAGTAGCAATCAGACATTGCAAAACTTATATATCTTTGTTTAGTTATTGAAATACACTCATTTTTTTCCCCTTTTTTTCCACAACCTGTTCTTTCTTCAAAGGCATCTTACCATATTCCAAGTATTTCAACTTCCCAGAGTAAGTCTCCTCTGTAATAGGTTAAAAAGTACTGACTTTGAATCCAATGCAAATAGTTTCAGAGTATACCAAAGTCAGCCCAACACTACTGTGGTTCATCAACTAAAGTATTTTAATACCTCAGAGAACAGAAATTGCAAAGGTTAAATTTGTCCCTATAGGATCTAATTGGAAACAAACTTGCAATATGTGTAGGTCACATATTTAAGCTTAGCAATGCTGTTGTGGAGTTGCATTTAACACTTGCACAGATATCTTTTCAGTAACTCTGGTTCCCATATGGTCTGCAAATTCCCTCCATGTAAAGGGCATTACAACATTCTAGCATTTAGGTGAAAATGTTACAAGCAAGTGTAATCTGATATGTATCCAAAAGAAAAGTTATATCCTCTTTTTGTCAAGCACAGATGGGTAAAAGTATTTTCACTTCAGCTATCCTTGGTGTGTCCTGAACTTTTAGAATAGGTCCAAGATTGAAACATATTCACATAAAATGCTTTCCCTTCTCTTTAGTGAGATACCAAAAAAACGTTATCAATGCTTTTAATTTTCCTGTACCACTGCCTGGGTAGAAGGTCAGCCAGGTAACCCTTCTCCAGAAGAGCTCTTATTAATTCTTTGGCATGCATTTGATATGTTTCTGAATCATGTACAAGTCAGATAAAAGAGAAGATGTTTTTGTGCTGATAGCAGAGTTTGTTTCTCCTCATTAACTCACCACATGGCCCTGTGAAAATATTCAGCAGAAGTGGAGATGGAATTGTTTGCTGTGGCATTTGACAGGAAGCTTCTTGAAATAATTGAAAAATTGCCCAAAACATTCCGCAGGAAATGACAGATAGAACTTGGCTGCTAAATGATGCTACTTTAAAAGCTCCCAAAGACCACAAGTGTGGCATCACTCTGCCATCTACTAATGCTTGTACAATTTTTTTCTGGTTTCCTCAAACAATACCTAGTTTTGTAGTAGGAAGAACAGAGTGACCATTTTGCTGAGATACTGTAGAAGTCTGGAAAATCCTTAGACTTTTTGACTTTCTGGAACAGTATTTTGGTGCTTGCCTTTCTCTTAGAAACTTTTCAGAGCCTTTGTATTATTTTTGTGCTCATGAGCACAGTTGCTATATAGCAGATGGACTGAATGCAGAGCTTCATTTTCCTGTTTATATTGTTTGCGCATTCTTCCATATCACTCTGCCACGTCTGAAATATTTTTGTTTGTGTGTCCAGGCATGTTTTCTTTCAACTAATCAGACTTTTGCTAATTGCTTACCAGAATGTAGCACAGCATGTAACAACCATTCTGAAAAAAATTAATAAATTAACGTTAGCAAGCAAGAGAGAAAAGGAATAAAAATATCATGGTGTGATTTTAAATTTTTTGTTAACTGGAATTAACAGCACATAAGTAAAATGTGAAGCTATTAGCAGTGCTGTAATTTCCACAAGCCACTTTTTGGTCCTACTTTGGTATTTTTATTAGCAGTCTTGATTACAGTGCAGAATTGTTCCTGGCAAAGCCACCTGCTTAGACAGAGATACACAAAATAAGAAGCAAAGACATTCCACTGGAGAGATATGTTGAAAAAATTTGTGGAATAACCAAAACTCAAGAACATGCCAAATTTCAGCAGAGCTAAATGCTGGGTCCAATCTCTAGGGGGGAAGAATATAGGCTGTACCTAGAGGGCCGGAGATGCAGGACAAAGCCACTCAAAGCATGGAGCAATTGTTAGCTCAGTGCTGAAACACCAGTATTTGGATGCTTAGGAAGAACAGATAAGGATGTGATTTCATTCTGTGCACAACTTCTGTAAAACTCCTGTCATCTGGTTCTGTAGTCAGCATTTCTAGACTGATTTGCACACACTGCAGAAGGAATGAAAGAGCTGGGCACAAGAGTGACTGATGGATGAGAGATAAACTTCATGAAGTCCAATGTAAGGAGCTTGATTGGTTCGATGTACCAAAGAGAAGAGAGAAATTATTTAAATACTACAGGACATCTTAGTCTTTACCAAAAGAGTACCTAACAAGGGTAAAAAACATTGGAAAACATGTTACTTGTAGTCTCTGTGACTTTTAAACATTATTTCTAAATAAAGGCTTCAATCCAGCTTCTCAGCTGAACAACGTCATGTATTTGATGAATGGTTTTGAAGGTTATTTTTAGCTTTGGAGCTTGTGAATCCCCATTTCCTCTGTGCCATACCCTGCAAGGAGTGAATAGTCTGCATTTACTTTTATTTGCTCTCACATTGCTATCACTGCATTTGTTCACATGGTCATAGACAGCTGTACTTCAGTGTCAGCTACCCACCTGCAGGGATCCATAAAAAAAGTGGGTTTTCCTTCTTCTGCAGTAGACTGCATCTCAACTGCAAATGCAGTCAAGAATATATCATCTTCCCATCAGGCATCAAAGATGATCAGTGTTCAAGTCACTGTATGAAATAAGCCTTTTTTATGTGTTGGTTTTTTGTGTGTGTATAGATATATAAACTGTTTTTTTTAAATTATTTTTTAGTTTAGAAGTTCTTTAATCATTACCTTGAAGCTTATTTTAGCATGAGACGTTTTCTCCTTTCTCTGCATGATGAAGTTTGTCTGTACAGACAAGCCTCATATAAGGCTTGAGCCAGCTAAAGTGTGGTCCCAGACTTCAGAGAGCCCTTGCAAGTGTATGAATGCATAGCTATACATACACTTCAATGTGATTTCTTGAGGATATGAGACTTGTCTAGCTTCAGCCAACTTAAAGGTAGATGCTTGAAAGATGCTACTTTTATACAATATTCACAAATATAGGTATCTGTTTAAATAAAAGATACTGTATAATGTTTTGGCTGAAGCAGAAGTTATTCTTAATCAGCTTCAATATTTACTCTGCACTGTCATTTGGGGTTTGACATCATCATGTAGTGAATACATGGAAAAATGAAAAGTAACACAGAAATCCCATCTGGCTCATTTGCTGTTGTGTGACGTACTGTGTTGTACAATACTCTGGACATTGCAGCGTAAGGAACAGGAAAGCAATTGACAAAGGAGGACTGAGAGACAGAGGGAGCAGTGGGAACTCAATCCTATTTGACATCAGAGAATCTGTGTTAGAAATCAAGTTGAATGTTAAAAATGTTTCTGTGACGACGTCAGGCAAGTTTCATTTGCAGTGTGTCTCACTGTACATGATCTCAGTTCAGTCAGGATCAGGGATCTTATGGATTGTTTGGTTTGTACTGAGGCTGGAACTCTGAATTGGTTTTTCAGGCTAAGGAGTTAATAATGTATTTATCCTCTTCCAAGCCACCTCCCACTCCATTCTTTCCATGTGCCCTGCGTGTCTAATAAGAGGTGATGCTGCTGGCTCAGCACAGTGCTCTTAAAGCCAGTGAATTGCCTGACCCAATCTTCTGGAAGACAGAAGCCTTCGTTAGTTGTAGTAGGATTCCTATTCATAGATTTCTTTTTATCTTTCATGGTAAACACTTGCAAAAAGATCCCAGTGAAATCTCACTACTGTCTGAAAACAAGCCCTGTTTAGATAATGAGCTTGGAACAATAATGAGCTACAGATAATGCTTTTCTTCAGTAAGTTTAGAAGTATCCATCATCGCTAGCAGTATATTGAATAATTATATTGTTACAAACTTTGAGTGTTGATCTGCACTCTGAGGATTTTTTTTAATGTATTTTCATTTTTTATTTTTTACTTTATTAATTTCTTCAAGTAATTTGCAAGATTTGGTTTTCACCGTGAAGAAAACAATAGCTAATTTTGAAATAGGGCACAATACCCCTTGAAATCCTACAATGGATGTAATTTAAAATGCTGATTGAAATCCTGCCTGCACATGATGTAATCCCTTAATAAACAAGAAAAACAAAACTTGAATTTCAAACTGCTATTTACAGTCTTGTAAGAAATTTGTTGTAAGAAATATTCTATTATTAGCTCTTAGTGTCTTACTGAAGGCTTCACAGTCTTACTGAAAGGCTCCACCGTGTGCTCATGTTTCTGCAAATGCTTTGGCACTGAAAGTGTTTCTTACTAAAAAACATTGATGAGTCAGATACACTTGGAGGCAGAAAACAACAGCAGTTTTTCAGAAATCTGTATGGTAGGAACAAAGAAATTCCGAATGGTTAAATGGATATTCAAACCTGCCTATTTATTTACATGTCCTTCAGCAGAGTCAAGGTTTAAAGCTTTGCATCTCCCCTGGATTTTAGAATATGCTACTGATGACAAGACAGGTTTCAATACTGGCATTCAGAGGAGGAGCTGAAGAGCAGGTGCCACAGCAAAAGTTCTTGTGTTCAGAAGTGTGTTCTGAACAGATGTTTAACATGGCAGGAAACATTACAGGTCAGAGATCTAGATAGCAACTAGGAAATGTGTAGCATCTGGCACCTTTTTGAAAGTAAACCTGCCAATAATTAATTACTCATATGGGCCACTCTATCCCTGTTTAAGGAATTGGACACTTACTAAGATGTATTAGACTATGTAACAAAGGTTAACTGCTCATGGCCTCTCTTTTGTCTTTAACTTGTGTGGTCCCAGTGTAACTTAAGGGTAGAAATTGTTGTTGGCACTCAGATGATTTGTTCTTGATTATATTATCATTGTCACATTAATTCATAATAAAGATATCTTTATGATCCAAAATGAAAGGAATTCCCATTAGGCACAAATTGGGATGGTTCTCTTGGTTTGCCAGTGAAGAAAAAGTGACAGAGAATGTGAGACTAATTGTAAAGCTTAGCATCGAATATATATATTTAAAAAGAAAGGATTAAGACAGTGCAGCAATAAATATATATATATATATATACACATGCCCTCTGGACAGCAAAATCCAGTGACAGTGTAAACTAGTCAGGCTTGCTAGAAAGGCAACGTGAACGTTATCCTTGAAGATACAGATCCATTAGATGTTCAAAGTTACTAGATTACTGTTGAAAGTTCTACTATAAAAAATTTATTATTAGAAACCAAACAATTCCAGCTGAGGTTCTTTTGAAGAACTTAAAGAAATGCAAAAAATATTAGACCCTCTAAAGACCAAGAAAAGGAGTTGTTTGTGGTCCTCAGGTCACGCTTACCCTCAGCAGTATTGGGTACTTTCTCACAAGTTTCTTTACAAGGTAGGAGCCTGTATTCCAGTTGCAAGCCATAAGGCCTACAAAGGACTAGTCTTCTTGCCTTAAAACTCTAGAAGAATACCCTCTCTGACTACTTCATATTCCTTCTTTGTCCTAATACCATAGAGGTCAGATGTCCCTCTGTCTTCCTTCATGTTCCAGCTTTCAACTTTCATGGAATATAGTTTTCCATTTTCCCTTTCGTTTGTTGGGTTTTTTTTTGTTGTTTTTTTTTTTGTAAGTTGGCCTACTACTATGAAAACAGTAGCAATAGATCCATTTAATATTATTTCAAGGAAATAACTTTTTTAAGGTTCTTCAGAAAGTTAACGTGTACAGACACTACCATAACATAGCCTGTAGGTGTACTCATGCTACCAGGTATACAGCAGTGCTGCAGGGTAACAGTGGACTAAGTTGTACATTTTTTTTTTTTAGAACAGCCATCTTTTCCCCTTTATTATTTTCTCCAGGTCCAAAGAAAAACGAGGTGGTATGGCAAAAAGGTATTCAGTATCTACAGGATGTTCATGCTGTGACTGAAGCTCCCCACAGGCAGAGGTTCTCAGGTTCTTGTTCCACTTAATTCATCATTCAGAACTCAGCAGGGGTCTCTGCCTGATTTTGGACTTGAAACAGTTAGGCTGGTATTTGCCCCACCCTTTGTCCTCTAAAGGCTTAAAAAATGGAATCAATCTACTTTATTATCCCAGCAGTATTTTCCAGAGAGCTACCTTACTGTGATAAACTATAGAGTGCAAATAACATCTCTGTATCAGATTTTGGCCTGAAAGATGTATTTCTCATGAGGCATGGTCTAATAATCCTTTTTTGTGTAGCCTGAGCTCTATGTTCAAGTTCTTTACAAAACTAATCTCATTAGGGCTGGTCACAGTTCCTCCTTCTATATTCCTTAACTCTGTGTCTACTTACCACCTACTCTTATGACCCAGACTGAAATCTTTTAATCAGTGACCAAATTTACAAAACTCCCTTACTTGTCCTGATGATTTACAGCTCATCCCATTGGATATGGATGTACTTGTTTCCATGCCTTCAAGGCATAAATAAAGAATATTCCACAGAAACTCTTGGATCAATCAACTCAAGAAAATACTACACTTGGATCTTAAAAACATACCTGTTTAAAGAGCCCTTTGGTTTTGATTTTTTTAAAAAAATGTTAATGATATCATAACTGTTAATGACACATTCAAACTTGATTTATCTAGATGTTAAAAGACTCCCTCCAGACCTGGGATAATTTTTGCAAGGGCTAGGAGAATGTAAGTTTACTGTGTTTAGTCTAACTCTATATTAAAATGTACCTCCTCCAAAAAACCAAACCTGCTGAACATATATTGCCTTATATCATGTCTTATTTTTGTCAGTTGGTATGTGGCATTTAATGATCCAATCTTTTTACACTAATATTGGCATTGTCTGTGGAGATTTTCTTGCAGCGGGAAACCCTCATGCTGAAAGAACTTGTCAGACAACAGAGATAGTTGTGATATGTCAAATTAAGATGGCAAAGTGATTTCGAAGCAGGTCTATGGAGAGCTCATAACAATGTTACTGTCAAGTAAATAAAGGAAACTGAAACACAAGAAACACAAGTTATTTCAAGATTTTAGTGACTGTGGTACAGTTCTGTGTTTTGAGAGACACAGTTTTGGAACAATTACCATTTCTCAGTAGGGCTTCTGGATAGGAGCATGAACTGATGGCTGCCACCTAAGGTCAGCAAAGTTCAGAGTGGAAATGGAGATTGATTTTTTTTTTTTCTTTTTACCAAATTCTCATAAAACAATTGCCATCTAAACAAAAATATTAGTTGACCAACAGTTTGCTCAGCAGGGGTAGTGGATTTTATTTTATAGATTAAGTGATCTCCTTCTCGTTTGATGAATGAGAATTTGTGCATCCCATTAACAGTAACGGAAAATTGACAACAATTCCATACATTGGTATAAGGCTAGACTCTTCAGAGTGATGTGGCACCAGCACCAGTTTTGTCAATATCATTACAGTTCACGGAATCACAGAAAAAATGCTGTGATTTTAAAAAGTAAATCATTAATACGCTTTAATAAATCTCCTCACTGTGAGTGTGCTCTCCAGGGTTTTTACCATTCTGTGTTTCCATCTGGATGTTTTATAGTCCTCATTTAGATTCCTTTTTAGTAAATGCAGTGGTGAAGAAGTCTAGGTTTTCTTACTTTAATAAACTAATTCAAGAAGTATTACATAACATTCTTATTATTTTAAATATTATCCTCATATTGAGATCTGGTTTATTTTGGAAATGTAACTAAAAGGATTTAATAATTTGAGTTGGGTTTGAACAGATCAAGATCTGTTTTTTTGTTGACCTCTCAGTGTTTCCTTGAGGTATTCTTCTTAACATGTGAGTTCTAAAGATTCCTGATATTGTAAAGGTATTTAATTTGATAACCTGGATGATACCAGATAAAAAGACTATTGCATGTGTTGTGTGATGTCTTTCACCATAATAAAAGGTCCTATAAGAAGTATAACTGTCTTGATCACCTACAAAAGCAGTGAGTCAAATTCACATTCATCATATTTTCCCATGTCACTGTTCTGCTCTGTAAAGGAGACCTACCCATACAAAGGATGGTCTGAAGTACTAATGCAGCCATGCATCACAGCCCTAGAGTTGATGGTAACATTGTCTTCTGCCAGTCAAGGCTGCTGAAGGGAATTGTTAAATCCCTAACCCTCGTTTTGTTATTTTAGGAAGTTATGTTCTTTAAGAACAGTGTTTCCTTTCATCTAGTAGAAGTGAAGTTGTAATTGTTTTGCAACATGGCTGTGATTTCCATCTGCAGACTTTCTGCAATTCCTGAATATTTGCCAGCCTTTGCTTTTCATAAATTAAGACCATTAGTGTAATTTAAATGTCTACAAAATATGTGACACATGTATGGTTCTAAAACCAATTCTGAGTGTAATTTTGCTAAACATTACATTATGCTTATTACTCGTCTTACTTTTTTCTTACTAATAATTGCTTTGCTTGGAGTAAAAATATCTGTAATTTCAGTTAATAGTTTTGCATACTTAGCATTACTTTCAAACTTTTCACCTATCTTTGGATTTCCCCTCTATTTCCCCTTTTCAAATCTGTAGTGAACTCAATGGCAACTTGAAAATTGATTAAAAGTATCAATTTGAATCTTCATTTCTCTGAATGACAACATATGGCTGAGAACAAATAATGAGATGCGAACTATCCAAGTTATTTTAATTAATGGTCAAAAAGGAAATGCTAGGTTTATTTATTTGATTCTAAGTTGGATTTAGCAAAATATTTCAAGAAAACATTCACTGTAAGATTTTGCTGGTTGAAGAAAGGCATTGTGCAAGAACAAACTTGAGGAACTCTCATTTCCAACTAAAACATCACCATCACTTTTTTCCTGGTACTGTCACAGCAAAACCTGCTTTCATTTCTGTCACTAGCATGAACTGTCCTTGAAACTTCATTGTTCCATTCCTAACAAATGTTGAACAGAGTATAAGGGTCAGTCTATCAGAAATTAAGACACAATTTGTGTGGTAATTACTGGTGGAAAACTCCTCCTCTGTCTCTTGGCACAGAAGGATTATGGGGAGAGACAGTGTGGTATGAGTTATCAGTAATTATAGGGAACTATTTGAAACAATGCAGTTTTGTTTAAAGTACATAGAAGACTTTATTGGTAGGAAAGAGAAAATAATTGACCTTACAAAAATACAAGTTAGAAAGGAGAATTCTAGAATTTTCTTATTGTTTTTGTCTACTTTTAGGACTTTATGCTCATTTCTAAGTGCTAATATCATGTCATAAGCATTTTTTCTATAGGAAGCTACTATAGTTTTGATGACATGATGTCATCAAATAGGAGCAATAAAGGCAATAAAGTTTTCTCTGTGAACTGGGTTGAACGGATTAAACTTTCTCAAGCTTTTTATTTAGCAAGACTTGAGACTTCCAGATAAGTGGAAGCTATTGAGTGAAAGATTTCTGCAGGCTCTAAAGTATACTCAATTGCACTTTTTTTCTAAGTTGAATATAAGATATAGAATCATTTCACTTTTGGTTTTGCTAATATTACAATTGATTCCAGTTCCAGTAAGGGTTTAAATTGACACAAAGTAAAATCATTGAAAGAAAATGCAGGCAAACCTTGATAAAGACCAGATGAAATTGTGGTGGTATTCAGTTAGACTCATACACACATTGTATTAATAATAATAAAAAGAAGTTCAAAACCATGATCTTATTTCATAAGTTTTTTTTTTTCAAAATTGATTTTATCAGCCTACATTGTATTTCTTCAAAATAGAAATTCACACTGACTAGTTCAGCATGGTGACTTCAAGGTTTTGAACCCATGACTTTATTAATGCCACAGGCATGACTAAAATAGTATCATTGAAATAAATCTTTTTTTTAGACATTAATAAGTCATAGTGAAAAGAAATAATTAGCATATCCTTGGGCCAGCAGAAGAACACTGAAGAAGTAGTCAAGTAAACCAGAGCATTTCAAGTAATTGCCAGGCATACATCATTTATTCCAGATTAGCTAAGGTCATGCACTTGATGCTCCCAGTTTTGCATCCTATATGTGGTCATTGTTGCCATCAATTGCTGAATTTTGATGACTATATTTAATGGACTGAGAACAGACCATGAAGGAAAGCACTAAGAACAGCAAATACAAGGAGCACGTACTCCATTCAGTTCAACAGTGACCTTTTTAACCTTACTGTATGCAGGAAATACCCACTTGTATTTTAGAAATTACATTAGCTTCCTTAATGACATTTGATACAGATGGTATAGGAAGAATTTATCTGCAGCTGAAAAATGCAACAACAGTTTTAGTTTGAATTACAAATACTTTTTTTCATTGGAGTTAAGGGGCGAAGGGGGGGGAAGAGAACTGAAAGTAGATTTGTGTGCTTTCTTCAATCAGAGAAGACATTCTTTTTCAAAGCTTGCTATCGTTTTTGTTTCTCATTATGTTAAAACTAATAACATTTTGCACACCCTAAACATCTCTACCAAATCCTACAAAATGTTAAAGGGGAAGAATAAATGCAGTGGTTAGTGCATTTGGGACTTAGGAAACTGATCTTCATTTGTATTCATGCTACAAATTCTATCTTTGATTTTATGAAGATACATCAAGCAATCTGTGTCTTCTTTTCTGTCTGTAAAATGGTAACAGAACATTTTTTACTTCCTTTTTTATTTTTATATGTTAGAATATATGCTGTCTGCTGAAGGAAATTTAGTGTCTGTAACAAGCCAAAAGCAGTGAGGCAATTCACTCAAGTTGGACTTCCTAGGACAGAGGATCATGCAAATTTAAAAACCAAGAGAGTATTAAAATTATCTTTTTTCTGGTCCAAAATTTGAGATATGGTGATCCTTCCTTAGCTTACTCCGACAGCTTTTGATTAGGTGGCATCTTCATAAACCAGAGATTGCAGTCTGACAGTTTTTCCTAACAGACAGAAATGGATCTGTCCTCCATTAGGTCTGATCTGTTTTTATCATTCTCTACTATTGACTCCATAACAGCTCTGACAGTGAACTCTGAAGATTAATTGTGTTTTGTGTAACAGAAAAAAAAATAAAAATAAAAATCTTTCTTCATTTCAAATCTTAACTGAATAAGCAAAAATGGGAAGAATCACAAGGGACACAAAAATAGAGCCCTTGACAGCTAGGAAGGAGGAAATGGAGCATATAATGCAGGGCACACACTTTCCCTCATATTATTTGAGAGAAAGGGGTCCCTGAAGTGGGAGTAGGAGAAGATAAGCATGAAACTTATAACGTGAAATGGTGGCCCTGCAATGAATGCTTTCCATTTCTGTATTTTTGCTTCAAGGAATGTATGGTATGAATACTTAAAAGGTGAATAGAAAGCATTTCTTTTTCCATTTCTTTCTTTCCACCCATCAAGACACATGGGATTCCCCATTTTCTGTCATGGCTAGTCCTGGTTTTGCTTATTTATAATTAGAGTGCTACACACTTAATTTCTACTGTACACTGAGACCTCTGTGACAGCTATTCCTTGCATCCATCTTTGACACCAAGAACTTTTTTTAGGCTTTCCTGTCTGCTTTGTAATTTCACGTGTGAAAAGTGCTGCAGTCTTTAAGATATTTGTTTCTTTTTGACATGAAAATAGGACTCTTAGAATTTTTTTAGTACTACTACGTATGAGAGGTGTTAATGACTGTTATCAATGGTTTGTCTCCTCAGCAGGCAGTTGCAGAGCTGGCTACAACTAATGGGTGTGCTGATGTGCTAACCAGATGTCAGTTCTGTATCCTCTTGCTTTTAATGAATTTCAGCAAAATCACTTCAATTCACCTTTTCAGTGCTAGAATGCTACATCCAAGCTTATAGTTGATTAGGTGTGGTATACAGAAATTATCAAGTAATGTTCAGACAAACAGAAAAAAGCCAGGTTTTAGGTCAGACAAATACTTTACTGAAGCCTGTAGAATCATCAGACTGTTAACAAGTATAGAAAAATTATTATTATTGTAAATAGGAAATTGTGCACTAAGGTAATTATGATCTCATTCAAATAGATTATTCTGATTTATTATGTATACAGCATTTGTGTCATTAGGACTAGATTATAATTGTTACCTGGCTGATAACCATGAGTACTAATCCTAGCTTTATGCCATTTAAGGCATGTTTGTCTTGTTCCACTTTCCAAACTTTTTTTCACATTGTTTGAAGCTACACACTCAGCATAAGTATCACCAATTGTATTTGAAAGTTAAGAACTTTGAATTTAGTTAATTAACAAGGAAATATTCCTTATGTATTTATCTTTAAAGCATATATTTTGCACCAAGTTTTCTCTTCTTTTTGGAAACCTGGTGAAGATACAAAGAAATTACTGCTGATGCACGAATATTTGTTATGTAATTTAATTAGTTTATTTTGCATAACTGTGTATGTTGCTTATTCTGGATACCTCTAGCTTTTTGATTTAAAATCAGAAGGTAAAGATGTACAAATTTTGAAGACTGTATCATAGAAATATGTTTCTAAAAGCATTATTTTGCCTTGCTTAATACACTTGTGGTCTGATTTTGAATGGTGAGTGTGGGGGAGAAAATATATATATTTTTTTTTTAGTTTTACAGAATATGAGATGGATTCATAATAAACCAGATAATAATTCTCTATGAAATATTTTATCTGTGCTACCTCCATTGGCTTACTTGTAGAGTTGAGTCTCCTGTTTGGAGTTTTTTTGTCAGCTTTCAAACACTGGAAGTAGCCTGCAGGTGATAAGTATCCCATTAATCTTTCTGATCGTCTAGCACTTGAGCATGAGAATAGCTGATCAATTACAGCAGTTGTCTCCCTAAATGAGCTTTGCACATCTGCCTCTTATTTCATTAGTTAACTGTCTGCCCATATATCTGATAGAATGGAATCCTAGTGGCTTCTTATAGCTTGTTCTGTGTTGCTATACAATAAGGATGGGGTTGTTAGCAAAATGGGCACAAAAGGGTATTTATTTGCTACCTGCAATAAATATACGTGCTATTGTGTAGGAGTGCTTTGTCTCTAATCACTGTTTGTAGAAACCTACTTAGAGCACAGTGGTTTGCTTTTCAGCTTTCTATTTAGTCCCTAGTTGTAAGCTTTATATTTGTGAATTAATAATTTTTACAACACAATAGAAGTGTTCTCATGCCCTGAACCACTGTATCAATGCCTGTATGATGTTAGATAACAGAAGGTACCATATATAGTTAGCAGTAAAGTCTGATTTCCTCCTTGTCTCTTTACAATGTATCTTTCAAATACTGAGATATTATATCCTTCTCTCAGAAGGTAAATTTGCTGCAAACAAGTATTTACACTAGTGGTAATGTTATTAAGTGTTGATTATTTAAATTAAGTAGAAAACCGTGAGTAACAGTTACACTGCATAATTGAGGGTTTGTTTTGAGAAGCATGGCCTACAAACTAGGGATTATATTTTAATAAAAATAAGATTTTGCATGAATGCTTTTTTCATTGATACTCAAGCTTTCAATTACAGGAACTACCATATGAAAATCAAAATAATTTCTAAGCAGAGGCCTTATTCTCTACCTGTTGATATTTTATCAGTTTATTCTTAAGAAGTTCCAGGATTTAGTATTGAAAGGTTGTTTTCGTATGTTTATCATATATTAAATTGCTTTGGATTCTATAGATTGATAGCTATTTATTTAGCTAAATAGTGAAATAAGCTAAACACCAGAAAGACTCAATTGAAAAACATTCTGTTCTGAACCTGGTATAGATTATTCTGTGTGATTTTTTTTATGCTTTCAGAACAATTAAATACGTTTAAATCTGAAGTTCTCAGACAGTTGTGCCTGAAGCTTGTTTTAGTGAATCAGTGATAAAAAAATATACATTACAGGTATTTCATGAACCTTCTGAAACCGTGGAACTATAATGACTAAATTCCACCAATGTTTTAAATTAATTTTTTACCATTTATTGTAGGTCTGGTTTGTATGAAGTCGAGTACTTCAGTGGTTGAACTTGTTATGCTGCTGTGTTCACAGGTAAGATTTTCCTTGCTTTTCATAGTATTATTTTCTTTGCATAGTGCTGGGTTGCTGGCACCCTGAGAATTATATCTTGTTCTTTGTTTCATTTCAGTTTAAGAAAATATAAATTAATCCCTTCTGGTAGCATGTAATTTGTAGGTTTATTTTTCTTATACATTCCATAGTTTCTCTGTATTCACAAGGTATTCAATGTATATTAGTGTTTGTTTAGTAAAAGTTTCTGAATGCACATTATGCATTTTCTTCTGTGTATTAATTCTCTTTCAAGCCAGTTCTTATTTAGAATACATAAATACGATACTGTTGTCATAATTTTATTTTGAAATCTGTCTTTGAATTACTATTTTTTTTAAGCCTTTGTGATGACTTTAATACCTTTCATATACATGATATAATGGATAATTTATGTAGCTGTCAGTATATAAAAAGCAGAGGTTTAGGTAGTCCTCAAGAACTGACAGAAGCAGAGTATTTCTATTTTAAAAATGCTGTGGTTAATTATTGGTTTCTTAGCATAGCAGTAATGGGTTTCTCAGAAATCTGAACCAATTAACATTTTTAATTGCTTTCACAAGTAAAATATGCAAAACTAAAGTTATTAATTTTACTATTTGGATTGTTTATATCTCAATTTTATATTTATTTGATTTCATAGAAGTGTTATTTGCTAATTTCATATATATAGTATTTTACTTTCAACTGCCAGTAGTAAGTTAACAACAAATATAGAATTTTGCTCATTCTGTAAAATACAAGAAAAATATGATGACCTAAAAAATCCAAATAACAAGTTTCTGCACTTCTCTAAAGACTTATTAACAGTGTTTCATTTACCAAGTCCCCCACAGATTTATAACACCAGTTAAACTCAAACCACCTTAGTATATAAAATGCCTGGGTTAACTTGTTATATTTTCACCAGGAAAGTAACTTCTTTGTAGCTTTACTTCAATAACATGCACCAAAATGCAATGAAAAAAAAAAAAATCAGTTTATAGAGGTAATTGAAATGAAGATCTAATTCTGAGAAATCTATCTGAAAAGAATTAACATTTACAACTGATTTTGGGGGAGTGGGTTCCAACTTACCTGCTGTTTGCTAGTCCATAGGCTACATTTCTTCAAGCTGGTGTCATAAGGAAATCATTAGCTCTTGTTTTCCTTTTTTTTTTTTTAATCTTCCTTTTTTTTTTTTTTTTTTTTTCCTTCCTGTCTTAGCCAGGGTGGATATTGGTTAGGAAAAAGTAAAAGAAAAATACATCCCTGGCAGGAATACTCAGTAGGGTTTGAACTTCAAACCCTCTCCAGCAGGGCACTTGAAAAATTTGTTACCTAATTGTGAAGTCCTGGGTTCCAGGAAAATTCCAAAAGATCCATTAAGGCTTTTGAGCTCTACGTTGAAGTCATGCAACTTTCCCTTCCCACCCGACCCCCTC
>NW_009953393.1:3058421-3092206 GCF_000747805.2 Chaetura pelagica | reverse complement strand
TTTGCTCTTTTTTTTCTTTTTTTTTTTTTTTAATCTTTTTTTTTTTTTTTTTTTTTTTTTCCTTCCTGTCTTAGCCAGGGTGGATATTGGTTAGGAAAAAGTAAAAGAAAAATACATCCCTGGCAGGAATACTCAGTAGGGTTTGAACTTCAAACCCTCTCCAGCAGGGCACTTGAAAAATTTGTTACCTAATTGTGAAGTCCTGGGTTCCAGGAAAATTCCAAAAGATCCATTAAGGCTTTTGAGCTCTACGTTGAAGTCATGCAACTTTCCCTTCCCACCCGACCCCCTCCCCTCACCCCACCCCCCTGCACCCCCTTTTTTTAGCAGCTTTTGAAAAATTTTCTTGAGGGAAGAAATAACTTACAGTCCTTTCTTCCCTAGCCTTTGGTTTTACTGCAGTTCTCAAGAATAAAGTGGGATGTAGCATTAGGGTCTAGTGTCTTTGATGGCCTCATCATCTAATCATAGGTTTAACATTACTCATTTGCTGGCTCCAGGAATTCCTGCCATTAAGGGCCCTAGAGATGAAACTTTGCCTCAAATATTGATTGAAAGGAAGAGAGAGAAATTTAAGCTCTTTCTGCAATGCTTTCTCTTTAGACATCCCAGTAAATCTATGTAACAAATGCAGCTAAACATATTTGTTTTATTTGCTACTATTATGCATGATATTTATTATTTAAAAATATTTGACTACTTTAAAAATAAGATTAATTTTATACACCAAATAGTGTCAAAAGCCTAACAATTTTAAAGTGTTGAACATTTATTCATTTTCTTCAGTGTTTGGTTGGGAGAGCCATTTTCCATCTACCCAATTACTTAGGAAAATTGCACGCTTTTAGCTTTTATACCCTATCTGATACTTCAAGCTTGTTTCTTTATCTTCTAAATAAGGAAGCTTTTGCTTCCCGATGTCCATTCATTACTAAGTACATTAGAAGATAATGCCGCAATGGGTGATGATGGCGGTGGTGGTGTTAAATATTTCCACAGGAATTGGTCAACAGGGGGCTGTAGTAGTGCAAATTGCATTCTCCTCCCCTCACTTTCCTATCTCCAAGAGTATCGCTTTTTGTAAATTGCATCTCCACCGAATATTGCATTTAATCCTATAGGTGTACTAAACAATCACGGCTGTAGTTCTATTCGTCTGCAGGAAAACCTTTGTTGTTTTTTTTTCTCTACGTTTTAAAATTCTTTGTCAAAAGAAAACATGAGGTAAATGCTATAAATATACATAAAATGGCTAGAAAAAGAAAAAGGCAGAGACATAACTGTAGTAATCCAGCCTAAAGCTAACAGAACTTGGTATTAGAAGTTTAGGAGATGTTGTCTGCAGCAAATGAGGTTAAGTCATGTCTATTAAAAAATAGAGATAATGCTACCTCAGCTTTTCCTTATGATGAATTGTGCAATACGAACTGGAAAGGCTATATAAAAAGTACTGTGGGTTTTTTAGTAACCCTAATGTATCTAGGGCTTTTCTTCCTGAATTGGGTAAATCCGTCATATTCAAAATGAATGACATTTTACAGATTATGTGGGGAAGTTTGAAACTCAAAAGATGGATTACGATATTAAAAACCTTTGAAAAGTACAATTTTGTTTGCACAGAGCAGAGTAACTTTAGACATTGAAAAGGAAAGGGAAATGCAAAGTTTGTTTTCCTTTCATTTGCTACAGCAAATTAGATGCTTTTATGCTCTTTATGTTGGAAATTCCATGTTAACGACTACAGATTAGCAAGGATGTCAGAATTTTTTTTTTTCTTATCTGAGCTCCTGAATAAAATCAACATTGCCAGCGGCTCAAGTCCAAGGTATGGTCTAAATTTACATGAAATATCACATTACAAATGTCTGAAGGTACATGTCATGGATAATTCACTTCATATGGGCAGCCTTTTAGACTCTGAGGGATATGCAATCAAGCCTTCCCCCCAAAGGAATTTGGAGTTTCTGTGAAAAATACATTTTAAGTTTCAACTGAACTCCTGTAGGGAATAGTGCATCATTTGTGGGTTTGGGGAAGAACAAAAAGTTCTGCTCTTTGTATTTTCAGAAACCCTTGTACTGTAACTTGCTTCCCTGCGCCCATTTTATTTTTTTCTTAGTATCACCTACTTCACTAGATTAAATTCAGGTTATTTTGAAGGCTTTACTTTCTTCTCTTCTTATATAAACCAAGAGCACACATTCAAGTACTTGAAATATATTTTTCTACATAATTGATAATAAACACATAATGATTTTCAGTTTTCAAAATATAGGCATTTGCATGTAGTCTCTTTTAACATAAAATGTATGAAGATATGTTATGTTTGACAAGATCTGTGCTTGATTAGATGGTCTTTGTTCCCTCAGCCTAGTTGAGTGTGTCACAGCTGTGTTGCTGTTAGAGTGGCAGATTTCTTCAATAAACCATACAATTTTTTAAAAAATACATTAGTTTTTGCAGCATAGTTCCTTCTTACATCAGATTTAGATTTAAATTACTTTTTTTTTATTCTTTCTTTCTTTTATTTTTTTTTTTTCTAGCCAAAACACTACAATAGTTTCTGATTACTTCCAGATCTTTTGCAATCTTTTTTCTGTGGGGATACAGCTTCTGTAGAAACTGAAAGATGTTATCCCAAAGGATTTTGATCTCATGCCACTTGTATTCTTCTGTATCATATCTATTAACAGGGGAAATTAATTTTCTTAAACAGAAAATACTATGTTAGTATTTAAGACCTCTAATGTGTAAATGGTGACTTTAGGAAAAAAATGCTACATCACTTGTGATTGCAGAATACATGTAGAATATCTGAAAAATCTTAAGATTTTGTAGTGTTCAGTACATCATCCTGTTGATTTCCCCTCATTCCATGTGTGAAGTTTGATCAATATTGTAATTCAGGAGCCTCCAAAGGAAATACCAAAACTGGAATGAAAACGATGAGTTTCTGAATCACTGTGTCGAGGAAAAGAAATTCTTTTAGATGCTGTCCATTTTAAATAGGCTTTTTAAAAAAAAATTATATGAAGAGTGAGGAAAAGGATATGCATAACCAAGAAAGTTTTCCATAAAGCTGGCAATTAGAACCTGTTAGGAGATTCTCAAATAAATGAGAACATATACTCCCTTTTATTATTAGGCTGCAAATAGATTCTTTAAATTGTTTACTTTTATGACAAATTGTAAAACTTGTAAAGCAAACACTACTGAGAGTACATCCAAAACTTGACAGACACCGATATGTAATTAATGGGTAAACTGAGCTTTGGCTAAGCCTTTCAAATGTTGGTTAACAGTGTGAGCCTCATAAATGAGTTGTGCCTGTCCACATCATCTTATCTATTAACCTGGAAACTTAGAAGCTACTTGGGCTGAATCCAGTCTGGCTCTCCATATCACAGGCAGCCATTCAATACATAATTAATCAAAAAGATTCCTTGAAGGATCTGCTGCCGTGCAGCACAGTCCATAAAATACTTCCAAGTGGTTCAACACATGTAAAACATGGTAGTTATGTACTACTATATGTACTCTAGCAATCAAAAATATAAAGTGGCAAAATGGGGCAGAGATGGGAGAGGGGAAGGCAAATAAGTGTGTTGCCCGTTGTCCTAAGCAGCAAGAAAAAAAAATATTGAAATTATATCAAGAAATTAATCCCACTCCAAGGAGAGGTAGAAAAACAAACAAGAAAACAAAAAACCCAAAACAGATGTGCCTTGCCAGTGCAAATTCTAAGGAAATTCTCACTGAGGAAATGTGGTGATAGGCTTGGCTCTGCGAATGTAGGGAGACCCTATCAACAGGCACTGGAGTGATTTCATTACTCACTAGCACATCTAAATGTGCATTCTGCCTCAAAGTATGGGGTAGCTCTTGGGCTTCAGAAACGGACAGCTGCCCAACACAGAAACTAAGCAGAAAATGAAATTAGTTTCTGGTCCCTACAGCTGACCAGAAGAAGCCCTGAAATATAGGATTCATATGATAAAAACAAAATCTATGCTACATGATACTAAACAAACTCTATTCAAGACTTTCCGGAAATGTTAAAGTAGATTTTCTCCAGCTCTTCTGTACAGCACCTTCTTATCAAGCACCATTCTTGCAGATAGCTTACCAAGCTCCATCTTAAGACAGCTTTTTTTCTGTACTACACCATTTGTATGGCTATTTTGCATTTTAATTCTATGCATTATTATAAACTTTTTAGTTGTCACTATTTATTTGTAGTATTTTTGTATCTGTTTACTCTTGTTGGCAGTATTAGATTCAATTTTAATTATGCTTGCTGGTCTTTATTTATTCCCTCCACAGGTATTCTTAGAGTTCTTCATTTCCTTAGTTTTTATTATTTTTTTTTATAAGTGGTAGCTCTTTCAAAGTAACCGTGATAGTAGCACACTAAAGAAGTGTTTCCTATTTGTCTTTTTGACACCAACTGCTGTAGAAAGGCTGAAGACAAGTTAAATAATGACTGTTTCGCTTAAATTTAAAGAATAATGAACCTGGAACTTAATCTACATAGGAAATTAAGTCTTATGGAACTGCAATGGTGACATTA
This sequence comes from Chaetura pelagica, assembly GCF_000747805.2. NCBI lineage: Eukaryota > Metazoa > Chordata > Aves > Apodiformes > Apodidae > Chaetura > Chaetura pelagica. The sequence continues at coordinate 3,087,636 of NW_009953393.1, read as the reverse complement.
AGGTTGATTATGCAAATTACTCTGAAGATGTAACTTTTTAATATTTCTTTTTCCTAACAATGAAATAAGTTGGATCTTTTACCATTGGCCATGTTATTCCATTTGTCCTGTTGGGTTATCCACTATCTCTGTACTTGTACCAGTACAACTAAGAGGAGACAATGCTGTGTATCCTATCACTGCAAAAGTCTGAATGAAGATTTGATGCAGAAGAGAAGGACACATAGGAACACACATGCAAACTTACAGCAACTCTTTGCTTCAATAATCTGTTTTTCCAGCATATCTTGAAAACATTTATCCTAGCAAAGGTCGTGATCTACACTGCTTCTATCCTTCGGCTTCTTCTCTGCTAACCCCACTTCTGTACCAGTGATTATAATTATAAGACTAACTCACAAACACATCTGAAAAATGTTCAGACATATGTTTCCTTGTTTAGTGAGCGAAACTGGCTGGGACCCTAATTCAAAAGCCACCAGAGCTACCCAAAGGGAAGGAATCAGGTTTGTAAATCTGGGAGCACAGAGAAGTGAGAAAACGCCACTCAAATTTTCAGGGCAGCAAGCTGTAAATCCAGATCTCTGCATCTGATGGAATCACACTCTTCAGCTGCAGTTTCAGTGATCAGCTCAGGCTTCTCTCTGGCCGAGATCACATTGGCAGAAATATCAGATTCTCTCCATGCCCAGCTTCATAGTCCTGCTTGCTCCCTTTCACCAGTACATGCAATGGTGGAAACAGTCACATCAAAATAAAAAGTAACTGAAAAAACTAGTGGTAGTTAGCTGATTATACTTCTACAGTAGCCATGAAAGCAGTAGCTCAAATCAGGTGGCAGGTAGGACGGCTGAGGCTGTAGGAAAGAAAAGCTGCCGTTGTTGTAGTCAAGAAAAAAAGATATGGAATTTTGGCATTTTATGGGAGAGAAATAAGTTAAACAAAACAAAACAATCCCATAGGTTGTCATACACTAGACAAAGCACTAGAAAAGTGTATGAAAATGTCAGTCATTTAGTTCCAATTTGAGGCTTTGTAATTTTGCTTTTTACCCCAGGCTCAAATCTAAGTTCAATAAATAAAGTCTTTATATCTGAAGTGAGTACTTTCTCTCTTATTGTCATTCTCTTTGCACTATACAAAGGTCCAGCAAGAGAGAAACATTTCTACTGTATCCTTATCCATGATCAAATATGCCACAGCTTAAACATGTGCTGATTTTCTGATGCTGATCTGGGGCTCTTCACAATCCAGAACATGGTCTATACACAAATAGGTTGTTATACACATTTAGAATCATTTCCAAAACTAGTAATGAACTCCACTACAAGCTACCAGGAAGTAGGTAACTTTTTCCTTTATGTGGTCTTTTTGCTCTAGAAATTAAATCGTTTGATGGGGTGATGTAGGTTTTGTTTTCTTGTTTTCTTTTTCCATGGTGTTCCTCACTTGCTTTATAGAATTCTGGAAGTTTGCCAAAATGTGATAATTCAGATTTATTTATTTATTTATTCCCTAGTGCTACAAGAGTGTTAGATGATTTTCTTGCATTAATTCCTTGTCCACATGTGGAATGTTTTCCAGTCCAGTGTCCGCCATCATCTCTTGGCCATCTGCTTCTGATAATCTGACTTTCAAATAGAAGCCATCAGTGTATTCTTTCCTACTTGCTGGGCAATTTTATTTTCTTGATTATTCTGAGATGTCTTTCCAGATCCCCGTACACTCAGAAAACTACTTCTCTGACAGTAGTAATAAACAGGATCTCTTCTTGAATATTTTACTTATACCAGAGTCATCATGGAACTTGTGGTCCTTTCTCTTGCCTGCCCTTTTCAGAGTATTTTTGTCAAAAACTGTCAAAGAGTACATTTATTACCCATCAGTGAGATGATGATCTGAACTTCTTGAAGATTCATGGCAAAACAGGCAGGATCAGAACACTGTAAGATTTACTTTTCCCATATCCTAATGTGGCAAGGTGTTTTCCCCTGACTTCTCTATTAAGTTACTGACAATTGAGAAGAATCTTAAATTTGAGGAAAACACCTAGAAAGTCGGTCAGCTGGAACTTCTTAAAGGGCTGAAACGGGGTGCAAAAGCTCATTATTGGAGACTATCATTAGTAATATACCATAGTTTTGAAGGGGTTTCCTATATATATAATGAAGACAATGTGAGGAGTATTTTTCTGTACATCAAAAAGTCTTTAATGGTGTTTTTTAGAAGACTTCAGAGTAGTTATTCACCTCTGACATCAGAGATTGGTAGAGTCACAAGTGGAATCGCTTCTAGGATTAATAGCTATACGTACCAGCACGTTATTAATAATAGTTTTAGTATCTCTTAAATGAAGAACTATTTTTCCAGTCAAGAAGTGAGCTCTAGAAGTTGTGGAGATGCATGCATCTTCTAACACATATCTTCTGTATGTATTAGAAGATATGCAGGATTTCCACAAGGTGATAAAGGTCACTATTGTATCATCTAAATAAATTTTGCCATTTCCCTAGCGTTGTTTGAATTATGTAGTGGATCTATTTTTTTTTTTTTCCTTCTAAAAAACCAATTAATTGTTCCTCTGGGAACATGTGACTTTATTTCCAAGATAAATTGGGCAATTACCACTGGTGATTGGAAGGGCAATGGGTCTGTGTGTTTTCAAGAAACGGAAAAATGAACATATTATTCTAAGTCAAGAAAATAGAGGGGAAATGAGGCTTTAGTCTTGTGAAAGTGAAATTTAAAACTTTCTATTACCTTTGCTTTGTGTTTTTAAAGTTATATTCACATAAATAGTGCTGTGAAGGTTTCACATTCTTTTCCTTTCTGTGATTTGGCCTGCAGCCCAATGTATTCCAATACTTGCAGATTTGCCTTCCAGAAGGATGTCGTCAGTCATTCTGCAACTTCCTTATTGTGGGAAATAGTCACTTTTAAAATGGATGACCTATCATAAAATCCTGAGATTGATCCCAAATTATCTTGAAAGAATAGAACAAAAATACATTCTATTTCTCATCTATCAGCTGTATGTACATGAGTGTAAGAGAAGGATTAAGGCAGTAAATTTGGAATTCTTAGATCTGATCCTCATTCCAAGCAATAAGGGAAGGCTTTAAGACTCCAATGTTGTTAGATAAATACTTCTAGAAATGATAGGGACAGCCCTATGGTCTTAAAACTGTATAATAGTCTCAAAAATTTGTCAGTAATCTGCCCCAAAAATTATGAGGCTGTATCTTGAAATCAGTTTTTTTTTCTGGTTTTAGCTGTTTTGAATGGACATGGTTTTCTGCCATAAGGAAGCATTTCCTCCAATCTTGTAACAATCTTGAATCTTCCCTCTTACATGAAGTAAAGCAAGTTATTGGCAATTTTAGAAGGTAACTTCACAACATGGAGTTCAAACCCAAGCTAAATTACATCCATGTTGAGAATTGCAACCACATTTTTATAAAATTCCCTCTTCCTTCTCCTGTTCAGCTCTGTATAAGACTCTTCTCCAAACTTATTCAAGCATCTAGAAAGAGTCAGTATAGTAGAATTTAATCTGTCTCAATAAGTTATGATTAAAATATGGTCTCAACTGAGTTATTAGTATCTTAGACTAGAGAATACAATAAATATTCAATATGACAAAAGGATATATAACATCTGATGAATTTAAGACATAGAGAAGAGAGAATTTGAAAGAAACAAGTGATTGGCACAGTGACACCTGTAGTGGAAGGAGAATTGTGGGTTGATTACTACACCAGGTATCTGTTTATTCAGTGCAGTTTGTTGAGAAACTTGTAAATTGTGACACAATTTTAGACTTCCTTGCTCAAAGGATGAGAGCTCTCATGTAAATTATGAAAAAATTATTTAGATTTTTTAGCCTTTTACTCTCATGCTAGTTTTATTCATCACCTGTCCTCCTCTGCATGGACAATTTTGTAACAGGATTCAGTCTGAACCTTCTGTCAGGGAATATGTACTGATGGTTTCTGGATGCAGTGATGCTCTTCAAACAATGATAGGAGGAGGAAGACAAGTTTAGGTGGGGGCAGAGGAGTGGTTATTGCCAGTATCCTGATAATTTTGTATGTCTTCAATAGAAGTTTACTTAATATAAAATATTTAGAGTATAGCCAGACTGTAGTTGAACTCAGTATCTGAAGTTATGTTTACTTATCATATACAAAGGCAGTTTTTACATTTGTTTCAACATTAACAGTTAAAAATGAAATTTGATATCTTCATTCTGTATTCAGTACCAAGAAGTGGTATGTATCATCATTCTTGATCACTGTCTGTTAGTCTCTAAATGTGCTTCTTTTACACTCTGCCTTGGTCTGAGAGGTGTGTTGCTGGCAGTAACAGTCATCCCCTGTGGCCTATCAAGCAGGAACCCCAAGGGAAGAAAGGTCAACACATTCTTCATGTACAGAAGAAATTATCTGGCACACTATTTTGTCAGATTCTTCTGTTGCTTCAGCATGTATTTGGCATCAGCATTTCTGAGGCACAGAAAAGTGTCCCAGCTCTTGTTTTAAGACCCAGAAGATTCAGGATATAAACTCCATTGTTTAGAATAAAAGAACTTAGGTAACCAAATGTCTATGTTATGATTCTACTTGCCTAGAGAGTAAATTTTCCAACCACCATCACTGCATCCATTACATTTGATGTTTATTTTTCTGCTTCTTGCATCTTAAGGGTGAGAAAGATTTTCTGTGAAATCCAAGATAAAATAAACAAAATTGTTACACATCCTTTGAGCATGTAACTCCCCATCTTAATGCAGTGTTTGAAGTGCATGCAGTGACCTGATTTGTCATTGTAAAGGGAACTATAGTGCTGGCATTTCAGAGTATTTCAGTTTATTTTTTGGGCCTTTCACAAAGTAACTGGAAAAAAGAAAACCTCCTTTTTTGTGAGAAAGCCTTCTCGAAAGTACAGTTTTGAGATACTGAGATTATGTGATTGATGGTATCTTGGGATCATGTGTCTTTTATATTAATTTATGACTAAAACTGAGAGGAAATTGCAGTAGCCATAATTATTCCCTTATTTGTGGATTAATGGTAGGTTGGGAGTTTGCAGCATAATTTGCAAGTAGCAAGTCTGTAGTGAAGCAATTCTGTTTTTTTTCTGGTCCTGTCTAATGTTTTCCTCTATTTTTTGGTAGATAGTTGGGCAGGTTTCAGACGTTTTTATCATGAGCAATTACTACAGATAAATCAAAGAGATTTTCCACCTATGTAGACAAAATAAGAGATTTGTTTGCTTCCACACGTGTATCTAATGGGTCTTTAAGTTCCTTAAAATATCTCACCTAAAATACAGTTAGTATTCAGGACATCCAGTACTGAAGCTATGACAGAAGACTTGCAAGGATCTCTTCGTCTTTTGCAGACACAAGTAGACCCTCTGTCTCTCTTTGAAAATATAAGTAGTATGCTTTCTTCTAGCTTACTTAGGAAGCCTTTTTGAAATTTTATTTCTCTCTTTTCAGTTTCTTTCCTGAATTGTAGTCACACCAGTTCTGCTTTCCTGACAGCAGAGTCATAGCAGCTGTGGTGCAGGAAAACATGTCCAAAGAAAATAGTGGCAGGGGTTTTTATAGTGTACAGTAAAAGGCTCCAATTTAAACCAAAGAAAATCCTATACCTCAAATACTATCTGAAGCTCAGACTGTTGTTCCTTAAAATGGCACTAGGTGCGTACGTTTAGGCCATTTAATCAAAAAAATTAGATCACTAGGCTTGCTTCAGTTACTGGATTTGGAAGAGAAATCAGCAGCACTGAAGAAAGGACCTTTTACAAAATTTGTTTAGCCCATAAGCTGGAGGCTTGAGTGTGGATAGTCTGTGTGGATTCAGGATTCAGTAATGGGTTCAGAGGATGTTCATTATTTAGGTATTTTAGTAGCTTGCCTCTTATAAAACCAATTATGAATATGTGATTAGGGTTTATGTGGTTCTAAGATCCGTGACTTAGCGAAATCTGTAAATTTTCATAGGATCAGTATGAAGCATCTTATTGATTAATGAGTGGTTTTCACAACTATTCTTTGAGAAAATTTCCTTCTCTTTGCAAAGCTATGTTTCTTTGTTGTTTTTTTTTTCCCCCATGTCAGGAAACAAGCAATGGAAATGTCTTCCTGATTTTTTAGTAATGGAAAAAACAAAATGTAAAGCAGAATAGATCTGTAACTGTAACTCTGTCTTCCCATTTTTGTTTAGAACATGAAGTCTCAACTACAAAATTTATCTCTGAACTGTAATCCAGCTAATTATGTACTTTGTTGTTTTTTTCTGTACGATTAAATTATTATTACTCCTACAGAAAATTTTAAAGGAATTATACCAAAATAAATTAATCTTTACTTGCTAGAGAGAGATCTTGACCTTGTTTGATCTGAAGGACCAAAACTCTTTTGGTGTGACAGAGGCAGTGGGTTGTATGGCAAAAAGCTGCTTGTGATGCATTGAGAATTTTCTCTGTAACTTTGTGGTACATGAAGTAAGAATTATCTTCTATTATCTGTGAAGTGGTTTGAATCAGTTTTGAAAGCTTATCTTGGAAATCCATATTAATGGTAAAAGAATTTTAAAGACTTAGTTTGTAATTAGTGACTGGGTTTGTCTTCATTTATAATGGGCAAGAAACAGAGACTGAACTCAAGGAGGAATGGCTGGGGTGCAGATTATTGCCTGCCCTATATGATAAAATGTACAAGGTGTCACACTGAAGCAACGGGAAGAAACTATTGCTGCTGTACTTTGTTACACTTGATATGTTTGTTGGGCAACATGAATTGGAAAAACAAGATGTGTTTTCACATTCTCTAGGCAAGGAAGCTAAAGTTTGCATAAGGGTTAAGCAGAAAACATTACCTTCTAAAACGTACTTGAAAATCAGAATGAATTACAGTTTTTAAATGATCACGTCATTCTTCTTTTGAAAAAATGAAAGAAAAAGAAAAAAAAAGCATTAAATTAAGAAGTTCAGCCTAAATTCAAGCTTCTTATGAAGTCATCAGGGTCAGCTTCAGAAATGTGGTTTAAAATCCTTGGGTTTTGATCATGTTATATTTTATCTTCTTAGGAATGGCAAAATTCTATTCAGAAGAATGCAGGACTTGCATTTATTGAGCTCATCAATGAAGGAAGGTAATTTAATTTTAAAGCTTTTGAACAAGTAGTCATTTTGCATTTATTCCATTGGGTGATAATACATCCTTACCATCTGTTCCAAAAAGATTGTGAAAAGGCCATTTTAATTAAGAGTTTTGTTATATAGATACTTTATATAGTAAATATTTAATTTAGAAATGTGTAAATCCTGAAAATTTTGTTTACTGACAGAAGGAAATAGAGCTCCTATGAACTGTGTATAGGTGTGGGTTTCTTTGTGAATTGAACCACCATTTTCCAGAGCAGCAAGGTTGTTTTACCGAGACAGTGCAGGAAGCCCAATCTGTAAACCCATCTGCTGCTCCATCTGTTTTAGGAGCACAGCATTCATTGTACAGATGCACTTCTCTGTGCTATCATTTCATGAGGAATTATTTTATCTAGAATTTCTGGTCCAGTTCAAGTCCTGTAAAACACACAGGACATTATGTTTGTAAGAGCTGCCTTGCTTTTGCAAATTGTTAAGATACTTTATTATTGGTCCTCAAATAATTTTAATGTTGCACTTCTGTGTGAGGTTTGTCTACTTCCAGCAAGCAAGCTGGGCAGCAAAGGGGAACTCTGGCCTTCCTGGTAGTGGAATGCCAAAGACAAACACAGCCACTTGTGTAATGCGTCTGACTCATTTTTGTCCACTCCATTAAATCCATCTGAATCTAGATGTCTAACTATGTGCAGATGAAAAAAAAAAAAAAAAAAAAAAAAAAGGCAAAATATCTCTTGAAGAGATGTCATTTTGTGTGTTGTTTCACTTTTTCACCAATGGTGAGTCGTTACCAAAGTAAAGTATCAAATCTTCTCTTTACTTGAGGGTATTTTATGTCTAGCTAACCTTTCAGTGCTTAAGTCATGCATGCATTTAAAATGAAGTTTAGAAAACATCAGAGCATAAGGATATAGGAATAAAAGTATATGGAAAACAGAGACATGTAGCTTATTACCAAATTTTTGTTTAGTGTAAAATGTCTTAGATTCCCAGTGCACGCTGAAGTTGCACTGCGACTTCGTTGCAAATTCTTGCTGTGAAGTGGCAATATGAGTTTACACGATAATAGGGCTTGCCTGAGTAGGTCATGTACTGCACATTGTACAATAAATATCACATGGTAATAGGCTGAATAATTATAGTAAGCTTATGTTCTTGTATAGTAATATACAATCCCATTTTGACATTTTTTCTTAGGCAGGCTAGATGTTGTTGCATGCTTACTATTGATCAAATGCTCATTCTGAATAGATCCTACATCTGCATATTTTGAGCACTCAGGTGTTAAGATATCAATAGACCCTTTACTCCCCTCTAACGATAACTTCTCAAACCAGAAGTATTTGAGAACTGCTGCATAAATCCCATTGAAGGAATCAAACTGCCCTTAGACACATGCTCCTGCATATACTGTTTTCAGAAGGGTGTTTCAGAACAAGTGTGTCTGCAGTACTAGAACACTCATTCTTGCAATCAGCCCATTTGTTTTTAATTTACCCTTTTGGGTATAAAGATAACAATCCTTTAACTGGAAATTGTTATAAATATTTATTCTGCTTAATAGCTAAACTTGTGAATGCAATTCATCAATCATAGCTAGAGAATGCAATTGTGCAGTTGTCAACAATTAACGAGACATAAACAGTTGATGAATGTGCAGCTGAATTAAAGTGCTCCCCAGGATAACCTGAAATTATAAACTGGATCATTTAAAGGAATCTAACAAAGGATCTTTATAATTAAAACAAAGCAGGGTTAATGGGATGTAAAATTGCATATAATCACTGTGCAATAATGATTGAATTTTAAATTATTAAAAGCAAAATGAAGACTGAGAATATTTTGAAGGACTTTCTAGGTAAGATTTTGAGATTCCTGGGTAATAAATCATCAGATTTGAGAAAACTTTTGAGTGTGGAAGAAAAGGTTTTGATGTAATGCAAAGGATCATAGTTTTAAATGTTTTCAGTTAGAAGTCTATATCTGTTTTAACGTATGGATGCTATAAGGTAATTTTCTGAACACCTGACTTTCATTGTTTCTGCTTGAAATAGTTCAAGTGCCTTTCTGGTCTTTGACTTTATTAGAAATGTTCTGAAATAAGATATTTAAGTGGAGTTTGAGTTATAAAAACAATATCTATATTGCTGTAACTGATAAATTGCATTTGTATTTTAAATCAGTTAATTTACTCTGTTTCTGCTTTTTCTTGTTTTAGATAACCCTTTGTTAGAAAGGTGTGAATGATACATTGGTAGAATTCAACATACAAACACCGATACAACTTTCTAGAAATAAGAACTGTTAAAACACTTTTTAGTATAACAGAAGTATCTAACTGTAGATTTAACTTAATACTTTCAAGAAAAACATATGCAAAGAAGTTTAATTTGGAAGTGTACATTAACACTGTGTAGAATATATCTGAAAGACTTGGTTATGATCTTGAATTTTATTCTTATTTTTAATCAGTCTTATGCTATGCATGTGTGATGTTGAGAGTATCACATATGTCAAGAGCTTCACTGATAGCAGCTTAATTAGGGTTTTAGATTTACATTAGGTTGTACTCATAAGTAGGCTTCTTCATTTAAGAGCTGGGTGCATCTGCAATGTTGGCTGTAAAAGGAGACAGTAAGAGGTCTTTAGGAATAATGTGGGAGGAAGATTACAACCCACATTTAAGTGGGGCAGTGATGGATGAGGTCTGAAGAAAAGGGCGCAGGGTGACAAGAACAACATACAAGATAGAAGCACCTGTCTCAGTAAATATGTACACAAATGCATGCAGCTTGGGAGACTAGTAGTAGAAATCACTCTGTGTGCAGTCACAAAGCTATGACATCACTGGAAGGCATGAGATTTGGTGGGGCTGCCTGCACTGCACTTCACAAGTGCTGGGGTGAGCAGTACAAGTTCCTTGGGAAAGACAGGCAGAAAAAGCAAGGAGTAAGTGTTGCCTTCTCTGGCAAGAGAGTCCGAAAGACAGGCAGAAAAAGCAAGGAGTAAGTGCTGCCTTCTCTGGCAAGAGAGTAAGGGTGACGTCATGGTGAGAGCTTGTTACAGGCCACCTATTCAGGACGAGAGAAAGAAAGAAGCATTGTTTAAACAATTTGAGGAAGGATTTTGATCACAAACCCTCATTCTCATGGGAATCATTTGCCTTCCTGACATCCACTGGAAGTGCAACAAGGTGGGTTGCATGCAGTCAAGATTTCTGGAGGGTGCTTCTTGATACAGGACAAACCAAGAGTGACACAGCTGGATTTACTTTTCACTAGCAAGCAAAAATTACTTTTGAATGTGGTAATTAGTGGCACCTTCAGCGTAGTTACCATGAAATAGTAGAGCACAAGATCTTGAGGGAAATGAGGATGGGGAATAGCAGATTACAGACTTGACAGATGCCAATTTTAGCTTATTCAGGAAACTACTAGGTAGGATCCCATGGGAGGCAGATGTGGTTCAAGGGAGCACTGGATAGCTGGCAGGCCTTTAAGTACAGTATCATCCAAGTGCAAGAACAAGAAAGGAAGCAGATGCATCAAGAGACTGGTTTGGCAATCCAAGGAAATTATGATAGGGCTCTGTTCTGATGTGAGTACACATGAGGTGGAATTAGAAGCAGCCTCGAGAAGAGAAATTTATAAAAATTGCTTGAGCATATAAGTTGTCAGGAAGGCCAACACTTAACTGGAAATTACACTTGAAAGAGTTATCAAGGGCAAGAAGAACTTCTACCACTTCATGGATAGTAAAAGGCTGACAAAGGAAAATGTGGCCTGTTGCTGAACGTCATGAGTGATTTTGTGACAAATATGACTGAGATACTCAATGCCTTATTTCCCCCAGTCTTCACTAAGGTTTCTCAGTGCTCTGAAAGGGTTCAAGGAGAACGAACAGCAATGTATGAGCACTGAGTCAAGAATTCCATGAAACAACTTATCCCATACAAATCAGTACGTGCTGGGGTACATCTGATGGTAATGGAAATCCTTGCAAGGCTGATCACTATATCACTGAAAGATCAAGGGAATCGGGACAGGTCATATATGCCTGGAGAAAGGCAAATGTTTCACCTATCTTAAAAAATCCAGAGAACTGTAAGCTGCTCAGCTGTTATTCTGTCCCTTGGAAAGCCATATAGTAAGTTCTTTTGGTACACATTTCTGGCCACATGAAGGAGAAGGTAATTGAGAACAGTCAACATGGATTTACAAATGTCAACTGACCAATCTGTTTACTTACTATGATAAAACAACTAGGTTTGTGGACACAGGGAGAGCAGTTAACACAACCTTGACATTGGTAAGGTTTCCACACTGTCTCCCACAAAACTAATATATCAGTTAAAACACCTCATTTGCCTCTATGCGAATGCACACAGAATGGGAAGTAAACAGGAGGAGTTAGAGCTACGTGCAAACCTGCAGGGCTGTGATCTTATTGGCTTTACAGAGATCTGGTGGGATGGTTCCTATGATTGGAGCATCAGAATGGAGGGTTATAAACTAGGAAGGACAAGCAGGGAAGATGAGGTGGGGGTGTTGCCCTCTATGTCAAAAACCAGCTGGAGCACATGGAACTCTCCCTGGGACTGGATGAGGAGCCAAATGAGAGTTTATGGATTAAGATATAAGGGAAGGTAGGAACAGGTGACATTACAGTGGGGGTCTGCTACAGGCTACCTGACCAGGAGGACAGCAGACAGATAGGAGTGGCTTCATGTGCCTAAGCCATGGTACTTATGGGTGACTTCAGCCACCCTGATATCTGTTGGAGAGACAACTCAGCAAAGCACAACCAATCCAGAGTGTGTGGATGACAACTTCCTTTTCCAAGTAATTGAGGAACCAAAAAAGAGAGGTGCTATGCTAGATCTTGTTCTCGCCAACAAGGAAAGGCTGGTGAGGGATGTAAGGCTCCAGGCCAACCTTGGATGTAGCAACCATGAAAAGATGGAGTTCAAGATCCTTAGGGCAGCAAGGAGGAATCACAGTAAGCTTGCTACCCTTGACTTCAGGAGGGCAGATTTCGGCCCCTTGAGGGATCTGCTTGAGAGAGTGTCATGGGGTAACATCCTGGTGGGAAGTGGGGTCGATGAAAGCTGGCCCAAAAAGAATTGCATCCCAACTAAGAGAAAGTCAGGTAAAAATTCTTGGAGGCCAATGTGAAAAAAAGAAAAGCTCAAACTGAAGAAGGAAGCATACAGAGGGTGGAAGCTAAGGCAGATACCCTGGGAAGATTACAGAGAGGTTGTCTGAGCAGGTAGGGATCAGGTCAGGAGGTCCAAATCCCAGATGGAATTAAATCTTGCCAGGGATGTAAAGAGCAATAAGAAAAGCTTCTATAGGTATGTTGGGGATAAAAGGACAACCACGGAGAATGTAGGCCCTCCTCTGAAGGAAATGAGACCTAAACTATGCAGGATACTTAGAAGGCTGAGGTTCTCAATTACTTCTTTGCATTGCCTTTTCTGGCAAGTGCCTCATTTTAAAGGCCACAGTAGGTGAAAGCAGGGACTGGGAAAATGAAGCAGCCCCCACTGTAGGGGAAGAACAGGTTCATGACCATCTAGAGAACCTGAAGGTGCACGAGTTTATGGGACCTGATGGGGTCCATCCATGGGTACTGAAGGAGCTGGCAGATGCAATTGCTAAACCTTTGCCCATCATATTTGATAGGTCATGGCAGCCTGGTGATGTTCCCACTGGTTGGAAAAAAGGGAACATAGCCCTCATTTTTAAAAAGGGAATAAAGGAAAACCCAAGGAACTACAGGCCAGTCAGTCTCACCTCTGTGCCTGGCAAGGTTATGGAGCACATCCTCCTGGAAAGTTTGCTAAAGCACATGGAAAATAAAGAGGTGATTTGTGACAGCCACCATGGCTTCACTAAGGGCAAGTCATGCCTGACCAATTCAGTGGCCTTCTACAACAAGGCTACAGAGATGGTGGCAGAGCAACTGATGTCATCTACCTGGATTTGTGCAAGAACACTGTCCCACACAATATCCTGGTCTCCAAACTGACATGACATGGATTTGATAGATGGACCACTCGGTGGATAAGAGATTGGCTGGATGGCCACACCCAGAGAGTTGTGGTCAATGTCTTAATGTCCAAATGGAGGCAGGTGACAAGTAGTGTCCCTCAGGGGTCAGTACTGGGACCAGTGCTGTTTAACATCCTTGTTGGAGACATGGACAGTGGGATTGAGTGTATCAGCAAGTCTGCTGATGATACCAAGCTGTGTGGTGTGGTTGACACCCTAGAGGGAAGGGATGCCATCCAGAGGGACCTTGACAGGCTGGCAAGGTGGGCCCATGCCAGCCTTATGAAGTTCAACAAGGCCAAGGTCCTGCACCTGGGTCACCACAACTTGAGGCACAAATGCAGGCTAGGGGAAGAATAGCTGGAAAGCAGTCTTGAGAAAAAGGACTTGGGGGTGGTAGTAGATGAGAAGCTCAACATGAGCCAGCAGTGTGTGCTGGAGCCCAGAGACCCAACTGCATCCTGGGCTGCATCAAAAGAAGTGTGGCCAGCAGGGCCAGAGAGGTGATTCTGCCCCTCTACTCTGCTCTGGTGAGACCCCACCTGGAATACTGTGTACAGCTCTGGAGCCCTCAGCACAGGAAAGACATGGAGGAGTTGGAGGGGGTCCAGAGAATGGCCATGAAAATGATCAAAGGTCTTGAGCACATCTGCTGTGAAGGCACGCTGAGAGAATTGGGGCTGTTGAGCCTGGAGAAGGGAAGGCTTCAAGGAGACCCTCTAGCAGCAGATACAGGTTAGACATCAGGAAGAATTTCTTCACCATGAGGATATTAAGGTGCTGGAATAGGTTGCTCAGGTAGGTTGTGGAAGCCCCCTCTCTGGAGGGGTTTAAGGCCAGGTTGGATGAGGCTTTTTGCAGCCTAGTCTAGCGTGAGGTGTCCCTGCTTATAGCAGGAAGGCTGGACCCCAATCTTTAAGGTCCCTTCCAACCTTAACCATTATACATAAACGCTACATTCTGAATGGATGGACAACTAAATAGAAAACTGCCTATATAATGGGGTTCCAAATGTTGTGGTTAATTGACTGTACTCTACCTTGATGCCTTTGACAAGTGGAGATTCTCAAGGGTCTGTCCTGCCTAAGAGATGGATGTTACAGATCATTTTCCATTAGTCTTTCAGAATTGGATTGCTATCCTCATCTTCTATTTCTTTCCCCCTTTATGTTTTCACAATGCTTACCTCTTCAAAGAGATGATCCTGTCTTTTTATTTAAAATAATTTCCTTTTTTTTTTTTTTTTTTTTTACAGAATTTCCTCATTTTAGCTATCAGAAGTAGTCTAATCATAATATAAATTTGTGCATACATAAGACTGTATTTCATCTCAGATATTAAATTTTCGTCTTCGTATCTGTAATTTCATCTCTGTACCTAAGTCTGCTTTCTGCCTTTAGCCATGAAAATATGTACCTTTGCATATCCATCTACCTGGACCTCCAAGCATACTTAAAATTCACAGGAGACCTTTTTATTTTCAGTGTTTTGTTGTTTTGTTTTGTTTTGGTTTTGTTGAGAGGTTTTATTTCCTGGAAAGAGTAGCAGAATGTTTAAATAGACTGGAAATTTGTGTTTGTTTAAATTTAGATGAATTGCTGATTAAATCCTGAAAGGAGACTAATAAAGACCTACATTTTTTCCATGTTACCTCAACTAGGATTGTTGGGTAACTGCAGCAAATTTGCTTTTGGACATCCTCTGTTGCAGTTTGGCATTCATTATACGTTTGGTTTGTGGTAAATGAGCTCATGGTCATTATTCACTGTCTGTGCTACTTAGATGTTCAGGCCCTGTGTTAAAAGGTGTATCTATGATGCTATTTGCCTTATTTGATTTATGACATGCATTTACAGTTTGATCCCTAGATAGGCCTAGAAGTTTAGTAGTCGGGTCCAAGAAGGATGGAGAAAGGATGGTGTTCCATGTTTCTCTCTTGACAATGATCTTGATCACAGGAGCCGTGAGGTCAGAATGAGAAGCTCACCTGAATCATCCAGGAATGCGAGATACTTGGTCTTCAGAAATCATGGTTATTATTACCTGAGGGCTACCAAAACAACTTGCATGTTTTTCCAGTCTGATGTGCAAAATCCAGACAGAAAATAGCACCTGGGAAGCAGTAGCACTCAGATACAATACTAATATTAATAACAAAGGTGTTTTATTATTCTGTCTTCAAGAGATGTAACCAAATTCCTTTGCTGTATGGTTGCCCTCACCAAGTGTAACTTATGATTGGAAGAATTCTTTATCACCTGTGAGTGGCTGCTTTATGGAAATTTATCCTAAATATCATCTTCCATTGGTAGAGGATTCCTGTCAGGGATACTTCTGTAAAAAGGGGCACTTAATGTCTGCATTTCAGTTTCAGCTGAAGAGTGAGCTTGAGCGCTCTATTAGATGTACCGTTTTATAACCTCATATTCTTTGTTAAAGCTTTCCTTGCCCTGCCTCTGGACTAATAGTTTGTGTTAGACAAAACATACATTGTTATGGTAACCATCTATGGAGTTGTGGTGTCAGTACAGGTGGAGTTCTTAGGTCTTTTTGAGGCATCCTCTCACTTCCTAGACTTCTCTGATCCAGTCATATCTCAAAGGGGAGGCTGATTATGAGATGCAAGCCATCCCAGTTGTTAACTCTGTCTTGGATGTTTGCTGGTGGTCACTATTTCAGAGGTGGTTTCCTTTTTATTTAGAAAGTTCTCATGCAAAATAAAAATCTTTATGAGGAGTGGAATAGTTTCTCGGTAGTCAGCTCTTAGTTTCATTGAGTCTATTGTAGCTTCTATGCCATTTCTGCAACTTTACTAGTTACCCTCAATGAAGTTTATCTTGCTAATGATGTGCTTACATTGTAGTCTGCTAGGCAGTCTTTTCATGCTATAATTTCAAACTTTTCTCTCATAAATTCATTCCCTTTTGATATAAATCAGACCCCTGTGTTAGACATTATCTTCTAAAGCTTCTAGGAATTTACTTTCAAAGTATTTACAGCAGTACTGCATCTTATAGAACCTTAAATTCTTCAAGTCAGACCAATTTATGAATCTTATTATAGATAACAAGTGAAACAATAGTTTTCATTTCTTATGAATGCTATTAAGAGCAATAATTGTCAAAACAACCATGTTTGGTGAAAAAGTGGCTTATTTCCAGGCTGCTTGTTGGAAAAATTAAGCTATGGGCATCTGATGAAAGTAAGACAGAGAAACATCTGTTTTGCTGGACATACGACTTGGCAGAACTTCAGGAATGAGTAGAGGAAGCAAGACCTTAGCTAAATTATAACAAATGTTCATTTTGTAATCTGTTGTGAAAGTTACTGCTTATGAATGATCCGCTTCTTTAGCTTATGTCAAATGAAAGAAAGTATGGGTAACATAAGCACAACTATTTTATCAAGCAGCGTAACAGCTATGAGCCCTTTTTGTCTCTGTGGGGAATTATTACTAGGAAGAGCTGACTGCAGAATAGCAAAATCAGTTTAGAATAGTTTGTGAGATACAAGTTTTCCTCCTTCAATTCAGATTGATGTACAAATAGCACTGTTTGTCACAACCTACTCCAATCCACATCTACATGTGTTGCAAATATTTTGTGGTTTTTACATGTTTCCAGGACAATTTGGGTATAGTCTTACTACTGTCTCTGTTTCCAAAACTTATTTAGAAAAAATATATATAAAAATTCTTCCTGGCTCTGGCTATTTACCTGGATGACTTCTGGAATATAAATACGTTTATAAATATGTTTATAAATACATAAAGGTTGAGTGTCAGGAGGAAGGAGCCAGTTTCTTCTCAGATGTCCAATGATAGGAAAAGGGGCAATAGGTGCAAACTGGAGCATAGGAGATTCCAAGTCAACATGAGGAAAAAATTCTTTACTGTGAGAGTGACAGAGCACTGGAACAGGCTGCCCAGAGAGGTTGTGGAGTCTCCTTCTCTGGAGACATTCAAAACCCACCTGGACACATTCCTGTGTGATGTACATTAAGTCATCCTGCTCTGGCAGGGGGATTGGACTAGATGACCTTTCGAGGTCCCTTTCAACCCCCAAGATTTTGTGATTCTGTGACTGTGTATCTCCACAAACCAGCCTTTTTGAACCCTAGTATCTGCAAAACAGGGGTTGTGACTGATTGCACATATTTTTTCACAGTTCCCTTTAACCTGTAAGCACTCTGGACTTCTGAAATAAGCTTGCTGTGGAAGGAAATCAGGACATGAAGGCACATAGATTTAAAATAATATCATAGCTACTCCTGTACAACATATGCAAATAACTTGTATTTATGAATTGACATGTCCTGAGACTCAGTTGGTTCTCACTTACACATCTGAGATGCTTCAATTTTTAGCTAAAGGAGAGCTTGCCATTTATTCTTACTCTTAACAGATACTTAAGTCCTATTTTAATGTATTAGCATATTTTAATTCTAGTTTTTAATTTCATTTTCCATATGTTCAACTGGAAACTTCACAGCTATCTGTACAGAAAGATTGATCACAAATGATACCAGATTGCTTTGTTGGTGGAGTCCTTACTGAAAGTCCTTTGATTTTGTCTAAAACCAAATCCAACCCATTTCCTAGTAAGGGAGCTTTATCTGTGGTTCATAAATTTGTAGGCATTAGTAGAAATCAAGCTTGGTTTGGTAACGAGAAGCCATGAATTACCAAACCAGTGTTTAATTTCTACCTTATGCAGTAAGAATTGCTGCTCAAAGGGAATAAGATTTTTGCTGGTGATCAGGTGAACTAGGGAAGAACAAAGCAGCCCACTTGGCTTCAGTTCTGGTAGGAGTTTCAGTGGTGCAACTGAATAAATGGTCACACAGGATAAAGCCAAATGTTATTCTAGGCCACTGTCTTTTTTCTTTTGGTAAATAATGAATTACAGTAAAACAGTATAAAAAGTACAGCAAGTCTGCAGTGACACTTCTCATACAATTCCTTAGCCTTTTGGGAGGACTACTTGTGTAAAGATTAAAAATATGACCAGTAGCTCTGATTTATCACTCTCTCAACATCAGTCAGCAATCTCTCACTGAATTTTTCTTGTATATAACAGAATATAGGGTTAAGAAAAAGGAAAATGCAGCTCTAGAATTGCTTCAGAGAAGGCTTTTTCATTGGGCAGCATTAATGTTACTATATAAATAGTTACTATAACTTGCCTCACAGTTTTGGCTAAGCACTTGCAGGAAAGGGTAAAATCAGTGTATGTAATTAGTGAAAACACAAGAGGCAATCTCTTTTGCTAACTGCTTTGCCATACAAGAAAAGTCAGAGTAAAATAGGGATACATGGAATATCAGAAGGTCAACAGAAGGATAAAGAATTCTGTAAGCCTAAGGGCAAAATTTACATAAAATTGAATAGTAAAAATCACTGAGGAATACATTTGGTTTGGAAAGTAAAAGGATTTTAACCTCCAGAGAACCTTCCAAAGCTGTGCTGGAGTCAAGCTACTCGATCACATACACTGAAGACACATTTCATGAGCTCAATTTCATGGAAATGCCTTTCATAAACTAAAGGTAGTTTATGAAAGCATTTGTATGACATAACAGCATGTTGCAGTAGAGGACTGAATTTGCTGACCTAGAGGTCCTTGATTCCTTTCTCTTATTTGAAGTGTGTGAAGAGAGATTTTTTAAATATTTTTTTTTATGTATTGACAGCCTATGACACTAATGAATGTGAGATTTTTCCAGGTTTGGAATCCTTTCTGAATAATTTCAATTTTATTTTTTTTCTATGATAATCTAAAAGATAGTTGTAAGCACTTTTTCTCATGCTAGAATAGTCTGAGATTTGGTTTTTTGTTTGGTTGGGTTTTTGTTTACTTTTTTTTCCTTCCTTCAGAGATGGTAGAACACACCAAATGAGTCAAGAATGGAGTTCAGGTCTTTCCATTTTATAGGTGTAAGGTCTAGCAATCATGGTTTTAATTTCTAATAATCATCACTTTCATTTGTGGTCCTTCTAAGTACCAGATACCAATCCTAGGATGGAATTGACTAGAAATTGCACAATCTTAAGAAACTCTGAACTTAAGTGTATTTCCCTGGCAGGAAAGCCAGGCGATGCAAGAAGAAAAATCCCAGAAGGTGTGCCCATTTCAGTCAAAGAGAAACAGTTCTTCCTGATCCTAAACAGACCTGTCAAATCCTTGCCTCCTGAAAGATATTTCCTCCCACTGATAAGAATAGCAAAGCAATTTTTAATAGAACAGCAGCCTCAGATATGGACTGTAGGGACAAGAAAGCGGTTGCTTCCATTCTTCCTGCCCAATAGGATATTAGCATTATTAGCAACAATTATTATTATGAAATTTCATTACGCATCTCATTTAGTGGTCTTTAAAAGAGCATTAATTTAAAGTGTCTGATCGAAAACCTCAGTCTCAGTCCAATCATAATCTGTTATTTCTCCTCTTTTTAAGTGAGATTTGTCTAGTTCTGAAGCCATGAAAACTTGGAAACATGAGGCATTTTTCACTCCAGTGTTTGAAAAACATAAGAGATATTTGTTATTTTACAGTTTTAATAGAATTTTAAATCTTCAGTAATCTCATTATTTTTTATAACTTTGAAATGGAGATGTTCATATTTAATGATATAATGGCATCAATAAGAGTTTAAGCAGTTGTCTAGATTTTTTTCATGACAGTATTGTATTCATATTCACATGACACTGCTGTTAAAACATACTCAGCATACAATGTTTTCATAGAGAATTTTTTAATTCAATAATAAATAGTAGGCTTTTTCTATATCACATGATTTGTTTGTGCTTTCACTAGTACAGAAAATTCTGGAGAAAATTACATTTTTTCATGTCAACTTATTTGCCAAATTGCATTACTGTGGTTTTGTTAAATTCAGGTTTTTTCTGTTTTAAGTAAATCTAGTAAAAGAGCCTATTTGAAGTACATCAACTGCAAAGGTTGATTTTTTCTTATTCTAGATTATTATGTCATGCAATGAAAGACCATATAGTGCGTGTTGCAAATGAAGCAGAATTTATTTTAAACCGACAAAGAGCTGAAGATGTCCACAAGCATGCTGAGTTTGAGGTAAGTCTGAGAGTTGGTGCATTTCTGCTTCTCTGTTTTCACTCACTTGTCACCTAGACTGTAACCCCATACAATAAAGATTTTTTTCTTCCAAGAAAGAAATTTACATTGAAGGCATTTCAAAACTAGTTTTTAAAAGCTTTGGTAAATGTCAAACACAAGGAATGGGTTTAATTTCTCAGCTTCTCACTGAAATTCATGAAAACATTTACAGCTTGAAGAAATCCCTTAATCAAAATGTCTAAACTGATATGGCAGACCCTCAGGTTCTCAAAGAACTTAGTTGTAATTTATTGCAAATAGTAATGTAAATCACATTGGTAATTATTTTTGTTAGATTTTATCAACAATATATGTGAGTTCAGTAAGAAAGAACAACAAATAATACACTGAAGACACTTCACGAAAAATAAGAAATAGAAATGTTTTGTTAAACAGAATTAGTATTTGAAGGTAATTTTTTAGAGCACTTTACATTTTGGAGCACTTGAAAACATTTACTTGCTATAACTTATACACTGAAATATTATATATATATCTTTCTTGCTAGTTAGGAATCATTGACAGTAAGATTGTGGTTTTTTAAGCATTGGAAGAACCAACAGAACAGCTGATGACTCCATACCTCTTTAATCTCTATTATTCTTAGTCCTAAAAGGCATCAACATCCAATTGCTTTTTTCGTCAGTGAGTGTTGCAGTATACAATTTCAATTACCTTGCTTAAAAATGATACAAATATACAAAAGGCTATTATTAAATTGTGGTTCAATTTAACAGGTTTTTTTTATTATTTCTTCAGGATTTTTTTTTCCTATTTAAAAAATATGCAAAAAAATGATGAAGTAAATTTAAAATTTAATTTTTTACATGACTTTGTAAAATATGTTTTTGAATTTTTATGGTGTTTTATACAGCATTTCATCATCACTGTTTTTTATTACTTCCAAACTTGCCTATGCTTCCTTACATTTGTGTATATGTAAGCATATATGCACAAACATACATTCCCATATGTTTCAATACACAGGTGACCTAACACTAGGATTAAGATAGACTGCCTTAGTATTGATGATAATAAATAGTCATATCAATGTATTCATCTGTCAGAAAATGTCAACAAGCACCTGGTGGCTAGAAATAAGATCCAGTAATCTTAGTTTTGATGAGGTTTTTATCTCCTTGGAACAGCTCTCTTAAATGTGCACTTTGATGTACTAGTTCTTGTGCTCCTTGACCTAGTTGAAAAGTGTGAGCCACAGAGATATCTGTTGTCATTTTGAATACACATAACCTTTACTTCATTTTGTCAGAGCAGACAGCAGACACTTGTCATATGGGATTGCAACAACTTTATTACCAAACATATACTGGATATTTTGAACTTAGATAAAATCACATTTACAATTAAGTGTCTGTCAGAGTGAAGTTTCATATTGCCTCAACAATAAATAACATTTGATATTTATCAGAGCATCATGCAGTAACCTAAGATGACAATAGAAGATTGAGTTATCTGCTCTTTGAAGAATACATTGAGGTATAAGATCTGTCAGAACTGCAGACAAAATGAGAATATTCAATTAACTTCCAGCTTCTGTTAGCAAATAGGATTTAGAATATTAACTAAATTCCCTAAAGGAATAGCCCTAAGTCAGTCTTATTGTCTTGTAAGGAAACTAACACATTTTTCATATATGAAGATTTTCATTATATTTGTCACATGAAAAACCTCAGCTACATGTTTTAGATGAGTAAGATAAAATCTGCAAGTCATAAAAGTAAATTATGAAATGTAGCCTGTGTTAAATATGAAACTCAGATGTACTTAAACAAGCTGATGGTTGAAGTTTAAAATAATGTTTTATATATTGTCTTTAATAACGGTAGGTATATAACAACATTTTATTATTCATCCTACTTGAAAGTAGTAGGGACAAGGAGATACCTGGTAGTTTTCTGTTGCATAATTGTAAATCTGTCATTTTGTTTTAATATGCTGTATCAGTATATGTTCTGGGGTTTAGTACATGTTAATCATTGCCCCCAGGCAGAGAAGTGAGTGGCTATTTTATTTTTACCTTTTAAAGTTTTTTACCATTTCACCCATAATTGAATCATTATGGGTGAAATTATTTGGCCCAAGCTGCACCAAGTTACTGTGTCGCCTGCAGAGTGGGGAGGCCATTGGACCAGCATTCAAATCCTGTGACTCCAGTTGCAGTCAGGGCCAGAGAAATGCCTCCCAGAATGAGTGCTTCACAGTTAACTTTCATTTTGTTAACCTTTATAATTGTTCAGGAAGAAAAACGAAAATTTAATTTTACTGTCCAATGAGCTGGTGAAATATTAACCTCATTACCAAGGCAGATCATTGTACTAATTGGTACTTCCCTGTACAAGAAGATAAATTGAAAAATGAATTAACCCCTTATGAGTTAGTGTAATAATTGTTCTTTGCCAGATAGATTACTTGAAATAATGGCCGTAATACAGTGGAAAGATCACTGTTAAAATCTTACTGAATGCTAATGTGATTTGTATTAAAAAGCTAGTGTGCAAATAGACAGAGGATAAACTATAACTTAGTATGAGGAGTTTTGCATACTAGAAAATAGAATTCTATTCAGCACTGTGTTACAGCACTGAGTGTTGGTTAAACATTATAAAATTATGCACAATAATTGTGCATGCAAAAATGTATCTTAGAAGGTGATTTTAAAGTTAGCTGTTTTGAGAATAATTAACCATTGTTATTTATACCTAGAAAATGATGCTCAAAATGGATTTTAATGAGCACAGCTACATTTGCTTTGCCTAGAAATTTGGAAAGAATCTTTATTAGGAAGAGGAATTGAATTTGAACCTCACACAACTTTAAGAAATGGAAAAAATAAATTTTGTCTATTATACATAATGACGGCCTTATTCGAAACTAGAGTTCATGAAGTCTGACAGTTTTAGAAGCAAATTTACAAGAAGGTCAATAACCACAGCATTTATTTTAAGAGGTATCTATCTCTTAAAGGAAACATGATGAAAACATTAGGTCTTTTTCAGTTTAAAATATGAGCAGTTTTTAGACTGTAGAGTTTTTTAGGTGTGATAGTATGTTATGAAAATATTTCATGTTGTGATATGAAATGGAAATATACTCCTTAATTCCACAGTTAAAGTACTTTGTCTTTAGCATCCATAATAATAAAATTATCAAATGGCTTTTTAATTGTAGGGTTTATTGCAATTTTAAAAAATGAATACAGTGTATGTATTTTTTTCCTGTGTATTATGCTATGTATGTTATAACTGTGTTTTTATGTATGTTATAACTGTGTTTTATATGTGAGAACACATGAAACCTTTACAAATAAAGCCTAACTTTTAAAGGCATATCCATGGTCACACATATACACACTGGAAGTTATATCTAAATGTTTTTAATTGCAATTCTGTATGACTATATGTAATAACAGAACCATTTAAATTGAATTGTGTGTCCTATTCCTCTTAAAAATATTTTGAATTCTTGTAATATTTAAAGGGTTTTAGTAAATACTCATTTATGAAGTAGATGTACTTTCCTTCCTAGTCACAGTGTGCTCAGTATGCTGCTGACAGAAGAGAAGAGGAGAAAATGTGTGATCATCTTATCAGTGCTGCTAAGCATCGAGATCATGTTACAGCCAATCAGCTGAAACAGAAGATACTCAACATACTAACAAATAAGCATGGTGCCTGGGGGGCTGTTTCTCACAGGTAAGATGCAAATATAAAATATATGGGGTTTTTAAGTTGTTTCAAAGCTTAAGGAAAGAAGTCACTGTATAACTGAAATATTAATGTATTAGAAGCTAGTATTGCTAAAATATATTTTCTGTTAGTCTTCAGCTGGTTTTTGGGAAGTTGTGTTTGTGAAAGATTCACAGATCAAACTCCTTTATAGACTGCAAACATAGTATTTTACCATATTTTCAATGAATTGTAATGGGCATTTGTTGATTGTAATGCAATTTTACTGCTAGTATATCAGTATGTTTTGAGGCTCCTACTGTATTGGAATCTGGGTGAAATGTTCTCAATGAGTTACTGAGAGATGTAGAGGTCGACAGAGGAAGTCCGAAATAAAGGAGAATCAAAGTGACTTGTCTAGTGTTACAGGGAAAGTCAGTATTAGAATAACCAGCAGAATCAGGTCACTTGAGTAGCTGTCTAATGCTTCCTTCTGTTTATAGATTTTTCTGTGCAAGTAATGAACTGGTAAAATCCACTGTTAAATCTTACCTCTCCTACAACAAAGGGCTAGTCAGCCATATGCAGTCAAACTCTGGATGTAAAACTTACATTGTACTTAAATTTAACATGTGCAAAGCTGAACATAACCAAACGGCAGCTCAATTCTACAGGTACTCCTGTTAAAAAATAATAAAATTAAAAAGCATGATCCAAAATAGAGAATAGTTATTGTGTGCAAGTGATGATATAGTACTTGAAGTTTTAATTAGAGCTATGTTAAATACTGTTTTTAAGAGTTCATTCTATTCAACACAAGAGTGAAGTCAAACGTTTTCATGTATCATGCAAAAAAAACAGAGCTTTGCTCTTCTGAATCACAAAAATAGCCAGTGGCTAAGGTGCTGACCCTCATGTGGAAGATTTGAGCTGCAATTGCTCCTTTCCTTTGTTCATCGCAAGGTCTTGAACCTGGGTCTGCCATTTGAGTGCCCTGTATGCAAAACTAGAGACTACTAAGTCTCTCTCTTTCTCGTTTGTGCATTCTAGCCACAAATATTTAATTATTTATTTCAAGAGGAACAGATCAAACAAGAGAAATCAAGGAAGTTCTGCTTCCAAATGTCTAAATTTTTATAGTTTACCAGTACAGGTTGGGGGCTGACCTGCTGGAGAGCAGTGTAAGTGAAAGGGACCTGGGGGTCCTGGTAGACAGGAGGATGACCATGCTCCATCAATGTGCCCTTGTGGTTAGGAAGGCCAATGGCATCCTGGGGTGCATTAGAAAGGGTGTGGTTAGTCGATCAAGAGAGGTTCTCCTCCCCCTCTATTCTGCATTGGTGAGGCCACATCTGGAGTATTGTGTCCAGTTCTGGGCCCCTCAGTTCAAGAAGGACAGGGAACTGCTTGAAAGAGTCCAGTGTAGAGCTACAAAGATGATTAAGGGAGAGGAACATCTCCCTTATGAGGAAAGGCTGAGGGAGCTGGGTCTCTTTAGCTTGGAGAAAAGGAGACTGAGGGGCAACCTCATCAATGTTTACAAATATGTAAGGGGTGAGTGTCAGGGAGATGGAGTTAGGCTTTTCTCAGTGATGACCAGTGATAGGACAAGGGGTAATGGGTGCAAATTGGAGCATAGGAGGTTCAAGGTGAATATCCGAAAAAAAATTTTACTGTGAGAGTGACAGAGCACTGGAACAGGCTGCCCAGGGAGGTTGTGGAGTCTCCTTCACTGGAGACATTCAAAACCCACCTGGATGCATTCCTATGTGATGTACTCTAGGTGACCCTGCTCTGGCAGGGGGGGTTGGACTAGATGATCTTTCGAGGTCCCTTCCAACCCCTAGGATTCTATGATTCTATGACCCAGCTGTAAAGAATATTTTTCCTTTTCTTTAGGGTTCAACACAGTGAGCTTATAAGCCTCCCCAGCTTTTGTGTCTGCCTGTACGGGTTTTGCAGAAAGTGGCAACCAGCATTTACTGTGTTTAATCTGTAGGTGTCACAAAATTTATTCTTTCTTCATTAAGAAACAAATAGACTGTTAAGAAACATGGAAGCTTAGCACTAGAAAACCACAAGATCTGATTAATGAAATTCTGTAGTATTTGTAAATTATTAGTTTTAAATAAGTTAGCATAAGCTTCTCAAAATGTCTGAAGAAACAAGAACAAAGTTGAACAGTATGAGAGAACAAAATGCCATATAAAACTTTCAGTTGTAAGATAGATTGTAGTTACATAAAGGTAGTTGAATTAAAATTAACATAAAACCCTATGTGACTTGCATTTAAATTACCTTCTTAATTAGCTATTAATTTATGAAGGAGAAATTAAATACATGCAAGTGCTCTACCTCTTGAATAAATGCCTACAAACACAGTAACATTGTCCAACTTATCCCTGTCCATATGTTAATCAGTCAGTAGAGTCTGAGTTGGTCTGAGAACCTGTTTACTGTTTCATTTCCTTCTGCCTATAAATGGTAAATAACAGTTGTGAAAAAACCTGCATTTAGTATTGCTTATAAGTCTTAACTTCTTTCCCCCTTCACAAATATTTTCCCTTCATCTCTTAAGTGAAAACCAAAAATCTTTTGCTTGATTTCTTACAGGTGTGAGTATTAACTCATCTACAAGAAAAAGGAAATTATTTAATAATCTTATTTTCTCCTGCACATTTCAGACAAAGAATAATAGATCTCAACAGATATTAGTTTGTTATAAATCCTTTTTGTGTCCTTAAACCAAACTTCTTTGTTTCTTATTTTGCAGTTTGTCACTTCCAGGTATCTTCATAATAGTTTACACTGAACATACTGGCTTATCCTTTTTTAATTACAGCATTATACCAAAATTAGAATTCTGCAGGTTTTTTCCTATTTATGTAAGAAATTGATCAGTTGGTTATTTCTTTGATGGATTTCCACTTACTCAGAGTGAATATGCAACATCCTATTTCCTTGAACTCAGGAAGAATCAGAGTGTTTCATAGCTTAGTGTTCAAAGCTTCTTCAAGCCAGCACTTACCGTTAGCTTTTTTCAGGGTTATAGTCTTCATGTCACAACATATGCTTCTTTCTGTCTTCTCTCAGCTTCATATGGTGCTTCTCTTCCTCCCCATCTGCTTCTCTCCCCATACACATCTTTCTAAAAAAAAAAAAAAAAAAGTAGTTTGGTGAAACCTGTCTGTACACACAGTTCAAATTCCTTATCAGCCATATGCATGCCTGTGTTTTGGGCCACAATATATTATCATGTTTGTTTGGAGTGTTCTCTTGTTTCAACTTCTTGGTTTAATCAGATATCTCAACCTTTCAAACATTTTTATTCAAGACTACTGAATAAATAGAGCTTTACCGTACTGTTTCGACACATTTAAGGCAATCTGGGGCAATACAGAGTTCTGAGTTCCAGTTTGTGTTCTGAATCTAAATATTAAATACTTGTCATAGATATTTTCACATGATCAGTTTTGATATACGCAGGAGGATTACTACAATGAGAAAAAATACATTTAAAAATGAGACTTGGTTTTCTTGCTTTCCGTGATTTGATTGAAGGAGGTTCCACCTACATTAAAGCAGCTTTACCAAATAGCAAGTATACAAGGGCTTTTTCTGTTCAAATCCATCTTTGGTTAAACTAGACACCCATAACAAATTAATCATTCATGGTGGAGGGCAGAGCTGTCAAACTCATTCTGTGGTGAAGACCAAATTCGTCTGGGGAGACAGGCTGGAAATAAAAAGTTTCTCACCAGACAACTAGTTCTGCCTCTCACTGCAGCATGTGCTTCTGCAGAGATTGGGTTCTTCTGGGGGCCACAGGGGGAGTGGAAAGAGGAGAGCTCCTTTTCCAAGCCTGTGGGTCTTGGCAGTTAAATAAGTTGATTCTAGGAGGACACTGCTTCTAAACCAAATGTTTCCAGTTTACAGCAAGGGAGACCAGAACGCAGGAATTTAGTAAGAAGGAGTTTCCCTTGCAGCCAGCCCTTGGCATGCTCTGCCTCCATCGCTATGTTGGCTGCTCATTTCGGAAGTTCAGAAAGACACAGAACCTATCCTGTCCCCCACTGCAAATCAGCTTCATCTGGTTTAGCTATTGAAACATTTCTGGCTCATTTTTACTGCTAAACATGCATTACAAAGGGAGCTTTAGAACAGTGGAAAAGATGTAGGACCAAATCCTGTCTACTTGATCAAGCAGTGTGTTTGACATGCCTGTTGTCAGAAGGCTGGTTAAGGTTCTGCGTTTTTCCACATATTCCGCAAGAACTATCAATTTTCTGTGTTTCTGGAATTGATGGAATTTACTTTTCTTTGCAGAGTAGCTCCTTCCAGATTGATCTGATGGAACCTTTTCAGCACATTTTTCAGCTCATTCATTAGCTGTCCTGATTAGAAGTTCCAAATACTTAGTTCTGAAATTGTTTCGTCACAACAAAACTTTAAGAAGATGCTTTTCTGTCTTTTGTTGTTTTTACTTAACTGCACTACTTAAGAAGAGCAAATATGTCAGCATTATTCACATTTCAGGTCCCATATTATCCATCCTTCTGTAGCAGGACTCTGTGACAGTTTTAAACATAAACATGAGTGAGACTATTTTTCTAATCTGATCACTCTTTTGTAGTCTTTTGGTCTTTGAATCCCCTTATCTTCCTTTCTATGTCTTCAACTTTGTCCTGCTCCAGCTGCTCTGTACCTATGACATTATATCCCCTACCCATTATATACCCTCTTCTATCCTCCCTCCCTGGTTGCTTTACTGTTGTAGTGGAAGACAGAGACTATCTGAAGGAGCTCCTGCTAGCAGTGCCAATGCATTTGATGAGCAGGATCGAAAAAGGGGAATATAAGAATTCTGTATCATTTTCTAATAATAGGAAGTTAGATATAGGATGCTATTTGCAGCATAGAGATACCTGCCAAGAGAGGAACATTGTATAACCTGAGGTGGGAGGTACAAGTGCACAGTTTGCTGGTGTGAGATGTATTCAGTTCTGTGTCTGTGTAAGGTTACTCAGTTGTTTTAAACTGTGGTACAGTTCATTATGGATTTTTTTCCCCACAGCTGGAAGAAACCTCTGAAGAAAATAGTTTATTTGAAAAGAGGTAGTCTTTTCCAATGTTGGGAAATGCATGGTAGCGAGGAGAGATTTGTTCAGCTCTA
>NW_009953393.1:3048058-3058122 GCF_000747805.2 Chaetura pelagica | reverse complement strand
AGACTTGTTTGTCTAGGATGTACAGTACATTGTATTTCATATTGAGGGAGAAAGGCTTCTGCATTCTCTTCCACATTATTACTTCTGCAATAAGATAACTGGTTTTTGCTCTTTACTCTGTAATTTTTTATTTCATTTCTCTTAAATATGTTCTCTGTTTCTCCATAAAATTTGTTTTTCCCCTTTTGCTTCATGGCAAACACAATGTTATTTAAGCTTTAGAAACAACAGATCTTTAGATGTCAGTACAGTCTTTAGCTGGAACAGCAATCAGAATATATACCAAAATTACATACAGTCAACTTACTATATATATTTTTATTGTAGCAGTAACAAGGGCCTTTTAAAGTATATTAAAATATATTAAGAGGAAGGCCAACCTTAACAAACAGAGAGGGACTTCTGCTCCTTAAGTCTAGCCATAGAACTAGCACGTGCACATGCAGCCATTCAGTCCTGGGATACTAGTCACAGGAAGAGCCATAATGATTCAGATCAGCAATCTAGCCCTGTAACCTATCTTCAACTGTAAGTGAATGCTTACAAAACTGAAAGATGGACCAAGGAGACAAGATAGATCTCACTCAGATAATACTCACTCTGACTTGGGATTTCCTGAGGATTCTCAATTTCAGTCAGTCTTGATTTTGAAGTTTCCTCCTCTTGGTAGGTTTTCGAAGTCTAGCTGCCTTTCTTTGTGTTTCCCCCTAGTTCCTGCAGTGAAAACAGCCTTTGCAGTGGGTATCAGCAGACTGGACTGTTGCTGTTATTGGACAATGTTTCTAGCATTTGTGCTCCTTCTTTACCTGCCCCCAGCTTAGGCAGAGGTAGAAACTCCATAGAAACCATGAAGGAAGAATTTCTCATTAGGCAGGTAACACTTCCTTCACACGATTCTCACATTTTCTCCCACACCTGTCAAGTAGTACCTGTGTAATGTAGCAGTGGATTTCCCATCTTCTCATTCTGTAAGGGCAGAAAGCAAAGATAAAAAAGGAATAAAAGCCATAGATCAGAATATGCTGGAAAAGTTTTATGTTTCTAAGAACAGTTTTTAATATTAGAAATGAAAATTCCTTGATTTATTCTCTGTTTTGTGACAGAAAATGGGTGAGAAACATATTTTAAAGTCACAGTAAGCTGTCCTAATACCATTACACTCCGGGACTCTTTCTCATGTGATGCTTCAAGTAGATTAGAGAAGATGAATGCAAAGCTGTGGAAACATATTTTTCTGAAAAACATCTGTAGTGTTTTGACAGAATTCTTAATCTTCTTTGATGCAAGCATCAGAAATGCAAAGTTTAACCAGAGATGAAAACCCAATGGAGCCATTTTGATTCCCCTCTTCTCAAAACCTTAATGTGTCTTGTACTTTTAAATTTGAAATATATTTGTGTCCAACCGTGTGTTTGTAAAATAATTAGAGACATTCAGAGTAGGGTCTGGAAAAGAGTTGAAGATTAAATCATCCTCAGGCACTGAGGCAGGTGTGTTCTGGTACATCCTTATCACATGCTTTGCATCCCTCTTTCTTTGATGAGAGTGGAATTCTACAAAAGCCTTAGGAGAACCGTTTTATGTCTTTGATAGCTTTATAGTTGACATTTAATGTCTATTATAGGATCATTTTCTTTGCTACAAATTAAATCAATTATACCTGGTTTTAAACTTAGCCCTTCTCAAAGTCTTTGGAAGCTGATGCTGTCTTTCAGGCTGTTGACTTCTAGACTAGACAAACACATTTTTTTTCAGGCTTCCTTTACTGATTAAATTATCTGTCTTGTATAACATTGGTCCCGTGCTTTAGATTCCTTGCAGTTTGCCTACATCTTCCTTAGAAAGCGGTACTGCAATCTGGGCACTAGATTGCAGGTGAGCTCTCAACAATGGAGAACTCCACTTAAGTTTGTTTCTCACTATAGCTTTACTGATGCATCCTAAGATGAGATTGTAGACACAGTCAGTACTTCCCAGAACCACTGTGCAGGCTCTTACTCCTTCTACTAATAGACAATCTCTGCTTTGGATCTGAGCTTGTAATTGTTTGTAAGACTGTTGTCTCTCTCTTTCATCTAACTGATTTTAGACTTTTAAAAGTAGTTTTGAATTCTTATTCTCCTGAGCTGTTCTTACAATTCTCACAGCTCATTGTTGCCTCAAGTTTTATTGGGGACTTTCTCTTATTCTTCATAAAATTCAATAATGAAATGTTTAATATAGCAGAATTCAGGAAACAACCCATACAAACTCCCACTTTAAAATATTCCAAATCTGGTCATGGACCTTTGATATTTACTATAAAAAAAAAAAATATTGATATTTTAACCACTGGTGTATTCCTCTGTTAAATTATTACATTTTTTTCTTACTCTGTGTGAACAGTAAGTCTTCTTGTGTCAAATGCCCACTATTCTGATTATGCTGTGGAATTTTAAACAAATAAATTGAAGAAAATTACTTGTTCATAATAAACCCACATTATATTCTTTCATATTAATTAGCTAATCAATGTTTTTTTCTAGTATCTTTGCATGTGTCAATGGTAGACATTAGTTTATAATGCATTTAGTCTGTTCTTCCCCTTTTAAGACCACATAGCCTAATTTTCCAGTCATCTGGAATCAAACCTCTCCTCCATAAACTTTCAGAGAACTGCTAAGGTCAGGCGTTCAGGGTTTGCCTTCTCATACTCCTTTTTATTCTTGATACTTTTCCTTTTTTATTCTGTGAGTTTATTAATGAGCTCTTGAATACAACCACATTAGTTTTTTAGTATATTTTATCTTCTTTCCACATCAGAATTGTTTAGTGTTGTATATGCAATTTTGGCAGGTTTATTTTAAAGAGGCTTTATCCACCAATTTTAAGTTGATTGTCCTGTAGCTTTAATGTCTTTCCTTGGAAATACCATTTCTCTTTCAGTCTTTATTTTCACTTTCTATATATTTCCTCTAAGATATTCTCATGAAAAAAACATTGAACTAGGCAGAATCAATATATCTTACTGGACCTAATCTACTTTTCAATCTACCATACACTTTCATACAAAATATACATGTGTTTATCACCTTTTTTTTTTTTTTTTTTTTTAAATTAAGAGCTGTTTTTTTAATAAATGATCCCTTTACCACCAAGTTTGATATTTTCCAGTTAGTTATTTAATTTTAAGCTTTTAAACATCTCTTGTCTCCATCCTCTTTCAGAGGTGGTGGTAGAAATGTTTCTGTTACATCTCAACGTGAGGAACTAACTTTTTTTCCCTCTTAACATTGCTCAGACTTTCAATAAGCATGTTTCATGCCTGTTTCTGAAGTCCAGAAGAAATTAACTATTAAATGCTAAACAAAAAGTACTTCTTTCTTGTTTTTTCCTAGGAACAAACCCCCTGGAAAAAAAAAGTCAACTTCAATTTTTAATTTCTTTTCCATTTTTGCTTCCCTTTAATACAACATCATACTCCTTCAAAACAAGTTAGAGGTTTTCTAAATTAACAAGTTGATCATACAGGTCATCTGATGCTAAAGAGAAAATTCTTTATCTCTACATAGCAGGGTTTTGTTTTGACTCATAGTCCCATGTTTGAGGAAATCAAAGGTCTCCTGTCAGCAGTGTCTGTTCTGTCCTTACATCGGTACCTTTACCATCAACCAGAAATACTCTGTGCTTGTGCCTGTTTCCCTTTATCTTCTCTCACAGTGTTTGCAGTAATTTCTAGTCTGCTTGAAGTCCTATGTTGCAGTATTAATACAGGGGAGTGATAGACAAGCAGTAACTGCTGCTCCCAAGCACCACTTAAGAGGTCCTGTTTTCAGGTGTAATGGAGGAACATGGTTTGTTGGACAAAGAGGCCAGTAACCAGGGCTTTGTCCTTTCCTTCTTACCTTAAAGAGGGGCATTCCTTGGGTTTGGTGTTTCTGTATGCATTTTGTCAGCCCAGCCTGTATGTTCACACAAGCATGTTTACACAGTTATCTACTTCCTGAAAACTATTCCCCCCAAACACTTCTCTTTCAATTGATCAATGCTGGGCATTTTTTTTGTTTGCTTGATTTTGTTTGTTGTTGTTTTTTTTTTAAAAAAAAAAAAAAAGTTTAAAAAAATAAATTTATGGAGGTTTATTTTGACTGATTCAGGAACACTGTGTCTGTCTTAGACTTCACACAACTCGAAGGAGGTTGCTATACTTGATTGTACTGCTTTCCTCATTGATAAACCAGATCTGGTAAAGCACCGTGTCTTTCTAAAGAATAATTTAAGCATTCAAGTTTATATTGAAAGTACCATTTAGGTTTGACTTTATTATCTGTTTTTACATGGCTTTGATTTGATGGTATTGATTTGATACATTTGTTCTTACAGCATTTACTTTTTCTATATAATTTTTTTTTTAAACTGTAAGCTCTGTGTTTTTTCAGCAGTAATATGTGTTCACATAGACATTTGAAATATATATAGAGATATCTTTTTTGTACACTTAGAGACATAAAATATCTGATGATGACAGATTGCAAGCTTCTCCCAATATTTATGCTCTGCAGTATATTGATATGTGCTGTCAATAATATAGGGTGCTGGTTAGGCTGTAAAGCTCCATTGCTCAAGAGTGTTATATTTTGAAGCCATCTGTCATGGATGTGTAGAGATAAGAGACTATTTATGTTTATGGCATTTTAAGTAACTCAGGAAAACCCTTTAGAATATACAGAAAATGGTTGTTTACTGTCATCACTGCTCACTTAATCCTGTGACCTTGACATGGTAGTATGGCCATAAAGCTCCCTGCGGGTAGTTCAATAAAACAGATGAACATCAGAGTCTAATGATTGTTTTAGCTTCAGGAATATAATGCCTGATGCCATAAATATTTCTTAAACATTCAATAGCACTGAACCATTTTAAAACCCAGTAGTGTAGCAAACTAGCCAATTGTCTAGATTGTTATGAAATCCACAAAAAGATGCATAAACCACATTTGCTTCTGCTGCTCAATTTGAGAATGCTAACCATTGTTTTTAAAAGTACTCTCTATACACAAGAGACTAAAAACTAAAAAGAGACTTTTAGTCAAGAGACTAAAACTAAAATAAAGTTATTTCTTAAAATTTAAGTTTACATATTTTTCAGATTGTGGTTGTTTTTTCTCTCTCCTGATAGCAAATTATATTTACTGAGTGGGAATGCTTTTTGATTCTGTTGCAGGCAGAATCTGAATCTAGGAAAAATTAACATGTAAGAATTTTATTTCGATGGTTTACTAGAAGTTATGTTTGCACTAATGGTAGGAAGCAATAAAAACGTACATAAAAAGGAAGGTAAATTTGACATCTCTTAGGCCCAATTTAGAAATACTACTGTAGCCTTTGGGATATTTTGCCATAAGAGGGCCTTAATTTTTATGTGTAATATATCTTGGGCTGTGTGAAAGCAGAGAGAAAAGTAAAGCATTATATATTTGCCTCATGGTGCATGGAAGTATTGTTTTGGTATTGTTAAGAACATTTTTTAAAAGTTAACTTTTAATTGTTTTTAATTTTTATACATTCAAGTTTCCAATTTCTATTAGCTAAAAATGCATTCTTTTCAGACACATAGTAGTCTCTTACACTGAATAGTACCCCGGCCTCTTGTGGTTTTTTGAATAAAAAGTGATGTTTTCAAAGTTGATGACAGCTTAATAGTGGAGGAAATTTATTTAGTGAACTTCAGACAGTATTTTCAGTGGTAGAGTTTCATACTGAACTGTTGAGCTAAAAATCCATGAAAATTAATTGAGTGAAACCTGTCAAGAAAGAAGAGCAGCCAGGAGTAGGATGTGAACATCAGAACAAAATGGAATCTGCTATCCTCTCTGATTTAACCTCAGTTAAGTACCACTGAAAAACATGAGCAAAAATAAAAAACAACTCCCATTATCTGACTATATGACAGGGAAGGTTGAATAAGAAAAAACATTATTTATTTCATAATAGTCCTTCCATTTGGAATCACCATGAAAGGTTAAAGAATGTCTCTGTTTACTCTTAGAGGGCCAAGATGGATAAACTGCTTTAATTGTTCCCCTAGTACATGAGCAGTATACATTGCTTTCAATTTTTAACAGTCTTGCAATTTAAAATGTAGAAAAAGTGTGACTGAAAACTTGTGGGAATGGCCACTAATTTATCTCATAATGACCTCAATGAAAACCATACTGTCTATTAAATTTTAACAAAGAAGGTGTTACAAAGTTTTGAGGCTTGATGGAATAAAACAAAACTAATAGAATTAGTATAAGAGGAAAGATTTTATGTACAGTTTGGTAGTGTTAAAGGAATATTACCAATTGTCTTTAAAGCAAGGAAATTACTTTTTACATAAAAATTATTTTCTTCCATTAGTGTAAATGGTCCTTAATCATATCAGACATACTCAGGCTGTGTTTTCAACTTGTTTTTTCACTAATAATACTGTGCATGTTCCTGCTCCTGTTTGGTGATGAATATATTCTTTTCTCCGGAGAGAAACAGACATTTCTTTCTGAATGGACACCCAGTGGAGGCCAGGTACATGAATGTTTCTAATGCTTGTGTTGCAGAAGCTAAATCTACTGGCCATGTACAGGGTTCTGGCTATGGGATTCCCTCTATATCTTGAGCATTTGATAACTTCTAGCCAAGCTATGAAAGGGTGTTACTTCCAGCTCTGCAGGGAACTTCAAAAGGTTCTGCTGGACACCACTAAATTTAAAGAGAGACGTTTTCTTAGGTATGTGCTATTCTGAAAGTGCTATAATAGCTCCTTGATTTTGTTGACACAATGATAAATTACTAAGGGTGGCTCTTTCAATGTGAGATTTATTAGAGGATTCCACTTATTTAAAAGTAGTCAACAAATTCTCCATCTGTGCACAATAAAACAACAACCAAAAAAGTGTATCTAAATTATTGTTTTCTAGTAAATATGTATCTAGAACATGTATTTACTTTTCCCCATTTGACTTAGACTTTACTTTTCACAATCCCCACAGTAAAGCTGTAGTGCTACTGTTTTCTAAAAGACATACATTCCTTAGGAAAAATCTCTGCTGTAAAAGTGAAAAGGCTACAATGGACATTCCCTTACAAGAAAACTTCTACAGATTGCTGTTGCCATTCCTGGTTTCCAAAACTTTTACAAGAGCTTAAATCACAAGCAGGTTTTAAGGTAGCTTTAGTTAATAATTGGTTTCCTGGCTGCTGGCTTCTTAGGTTGGCCACTGACTCTAATACTCTCAAGTTTTTGTTGTTTTCTCTCTATACCAATTGGTATTACCAGTTGTAAAGGCAAGACACATACCTTCTGCTGGTAATTTTTCAACTCTATTAGAAATTCATAGCTAATATAATCACAGACATTAGAGAAACATAAAGGTCCCTCAATTATATAATTGACATACATATAACTGAACAATTGCAGTCACTTGGACACTTCGAGCAGATGAATTAATCTAGGGAGAGGAAGATTCTAATCTTCTGAGAGCAGAAGAGAAAGGAGTGAACCTTCTTTCTCCCTTTCCATAACCATGCTCACCACTCTTCACTTTGCTCTCCTTCTGATGGTAAATAAAGGTAATTAGCAACAAAGTCAGAGTTTTACTAGCCCCATATCAGTGCAGAGGCATTAAAGTTTGAAGTCCTTTATGAACTGGAATAGTTTTCAGGAATTCCAGGAAGAACTAATTTCCATAATGGAAAGTCTAAACTCTGCTATGTCTTCACATTTTACAGTTAGCATCAAGAAGTGGCAAAACTCGTGGCAAAACTCATAGCCTGAATTAATGGAGGAGGAAAGGATTGCTGGTATATTCCAACATTTACTCTATATTTGCATAACAACTTCCCTTTTTTTCCTTGTCTAAACCAGACAGCAATAATGAAAGGGGAATATGGTTGTGCGTCTATGGCCCCTTCCTCAGTTTTCTCCCTAAATGCAATTGTCAGTGCAATTAAATTTAGAGCCAGTTACATGCCTACCTTCCAAATCCTTTCTGTAGACCTGAAACAGTGAAAAGTTTTAAAATTATTTGGTACTGAGTGCAGTCAGTAGTTGTCATTCTCTGGTCTATGGAAAATAAGCTAATTGAACATGCATAATTTATGCAGTTATTTCATGTATTGAGCTTAGGAATTAAGATATAGAAGCACTATAAAATGCTGATTTGTTTTGTGTGCTGTATTCAGTGATTGTGCTCATGCATGCATTTGTAACATAGTATGAGTCAAATCAGAGAGAAGTTTTTCAGATTTTCTTTAGCACTGTTGCTTAATTATTTTGATTTCTGTGGTTTAATTCATTATTTGAGCTTTCAGTCATACAAATTATATGCTTGGTCATATTTCTTAAGCAGCTGAGTAATGCAGGAATATTTTATGTGTGATTTTGGGGGTGGGTGAGAGTTGTTTTTCTGTGGGTCAAGAAAGCAATAGCAGTGAAAAAATGATGTGTTATTTCCATGATGTAAATGTTCTGCAGCAGTAGCAGCAGCTGAGCAACTCGCTGTTATTCAATGCTACATTAACTTTTCCATTAATGCTGGAGCTGTAAAATATGAAGCCCTTAAGCCTTGTGAAGTTGCTGTCTGATTTTTGTTCTTTTACATGGCTGCTGTATATTTGCATGTTAGATCCATTATATGGATAATAACCATCATTACTTTTTAGAAGGTCATTCTCTTCTTGTCCTGAATATAGTTACCTACAGAAAAGCCTTAACAGAAGAAAGGGTCTTTAAACATATTCACTACAAATGCTGTCTCTAGTTATTTGCTGCTATGACTATAGCAGTCTGTGTCAATAAGATATTTTGCTTCTGAGTCTTTCTTTCTTTCTTTCTTTCTTTCTTTCTTTCTTTCTTTCTTTCTTTCTTTCTTTCTTTCTTTCTTTCTTTCTTTCTTTCTTTCTTTCTTTCTTTCTTTCTTTCTCTTTCTTTCTTTCTTTCTTTCTTTCTTTCTTTCTTTCTTTCTTTCTCTTTCTTTCTTTCTCTTTCTTTCTTTCTTTCTTTCTTTCTTTCTTTCTTTCTTTCTTTCTTTCTTTCTTTCTTTCTTTCTTTCTTTCTTTCTTTCTTTCTTTCTTTCTTTCTTTCTTTCCTTCTCTCTTTCTCTCTTTCTGCCTGCCTGCCTGCCTGCCTGCCTGCCTAACAAATACATAACGCAAAAACCCAAACTAGACACCACAAAAGACCTATTTTTTTCCCCTAAAAATTTAAACTGAAGAGTCCCATCAGGGAGGAAGTTATTTTTCAGAAATTATTAAATGTTATTTTGCACCAAGATAAGTGTTTGTTGTTTAATAAACAGAATTACGTGTTTAAAATGCTAGAATTTTTTAAAACTCAAGAATATATGAATATTGGAATTATGATTTTTTAATTTCTTACAGTTCTAAAATCTTTTTTGAAAATATATATATTTATGGAAACAGCAGATTTAATAAGTGCCATTAATAAATCAAGAGCAGTGATTCATGGCACTACTGACCAAGATATGCCGTCTGTTCTACCTGCTCCCCCTTCCAGAATTCCCAGTACAGTTCATATGGGAAAGCAAGATTCTTTCTTCAGCTATGAAAGCAGTCACTTTATGCCCTAAATAATGAAGTTATAATCTTGATGGTGCCAGTGAAGTGACACCTCAACACTGAATAAATCATTTCTGTCTTTATCTATCCTCCTTGTTTTCCCCATCTGTAATACATAAATTATGGTACTTAGTTAACAGAATGATTTGAGATATGTTGATGGAAAATAAGCCCTATAAATAGTGCTTAATTAATATCCTATTTTAAGAGAAATGTTTTAAATATTTAATGTTACTTTGCTTTATTTTTCAACATACCTTAGCTGTGTAGTTCTTCAATGAGTTGTTTGCTATGTTTCAGATTCACTGTGTTCACTGTTTTGATGGTTAAAATCATCAGCATCTTGAATCAGCATCATTGATAAAACGATGAGCTTGGGCAATGGCTGAGGAGCTGTTTCTGTCATTTTTGGAACAGAATAAAATGGCACATCTGATTTTACTAGCAAGTCCATCTTTTTATATTCTG
>NW_009953393.1:3001349-3047986 GCF_000747805.2 Chaetura pelagica | reverse complement strand
CCTTCAAATTCAGGTATTTTGATGTTGGTATTATTTTATTTCAGGTGCACATAGGAAGATTATTTTAGTATCCAAATGCTAGAAACAACATACTATATTCTATAAATAGTCAGATTATCCGTATTGAGCCCTAAATCTACAAAGAAATTTTAACATGGTTTCATAACATTACATTTACAAGGAAGTTTAGAATTTATTCTATTATTTCCATTATTAAAATGTTACTTTTATTCCAGTATTTTCACTTACTTAGTGTTTTGTTTAATAATTGAGGAATTTTTCACAGTCCTATTTAGCAATCCCTAATATGAATGGCATTGTGTTACCAGCACAAGTTCTAAGTGTGCACTTACTAATCTAAACACTTGGATGTTGCTTGAATCTCATCCCTGGACTATGTACTTCCAACATGGGATTATGAGTTTCCTCATGTATTTCTTCTATGGTGCTGAGAAAATTTTTTTACACTTTTCTCCAGGGTGTATTTCCTCCTAAAACCTGTTAACTGTCTTTTCTGTGTTGGTGCCCTGGCTGGATAGTCAACAGTAATGTGGCACCTAGAAATGCTTCACTCCCTGTTCAGGCAGCTCACAAAGGGTTTTTTTGGCACTGGGAAAGAAGGGGGTAAAAAAACTCATTAGTTCAAACCTGTACATAATTTTTCTTTTTTTTTTTTTTTTTTTTAAATGGAATAATAGATTAAATAGTTTAGAAACAGAAAAAACTGTAAAATTAAAAATTGCCTTGCAAAATCACATTGTTAAATATTATTTCAGTATTTTTGTCAGTTTTAATGTGCTGTCATAAAAATCAATATATTTGAGAAAAATATCATATAAAAATGTTTAGAATGCTGAGGAACAACAGAGCTCTTAGATATCACAAAAAGCAGATTAGAAAAGTCTAAGTTGGATAAAATTTAATGTGCTGTGTAAATAATGTGGTGTAAATATTGGATAAAGTTTTTTGTTTCATAAAATTGTTGTTCATAAAGTTGTCTCTACTTTAGGAATTTGTTTTTCTTTGATATCTGGAAAAAAAAATTCTCCTCCCTGAAGCATTAAGTAGTTCTTGGTTTGGGGAGCAACTTAATGTAACTGAAAATTTTCACTTGAAATTCCATTTTGTCCAATTCTTTAAAACTGAAAAAAATCACAAGATACTTGATAAAAAACAAAGGGAACTTTAATGGTCTTTCTTGGTCTTAATCCAGTTAAAGGATTAACAGTGTAACTCAGACTCTAAAATGAAAATGCAAAAATATATTGCTCAAAAATATCATTTTAACAGTGATTAGCTATTACCTGGAAAAACAGATTTCACTTCACTCAGTAGAACGCTGTATTTTGTGGAAAATGAAAGTTTACAAAATAAATTTCAATATTTTTTAGTATGGCAGGTGATGAATGTTCTCCCACAGAGGTTATATCAGAAAATCAATATTTGTAAAATTGAAACAGTATAGGTTTGTATTGATCCGTGTGGCTAAATCAAAATGAAAGGCTTTGTAACAGCTTTCTTAGACAGCTAGCTACCCAGTAATGGCAAACTATCAATTTTAGCTTTCCACTGATAAATCAGCTTGAAAATTGGATGTCAAATTTTTTTTATACTCTAGTAGCGATTTTTTTATGCCCTCTAACCTTTCTTGATGTGTTAGATTGGTTTATTAGACTAAGCTCTGCCTTTTTGAAAGCAGTTGTCAAAACTGACATTTAGATATATTTTGAAATAAAACTTAAACTCTTAAAGCCTACATTTGTCTACTAGCTGGCTTGCTGGTAATGGTATGTGTGCACCTCTGTGTAAACAAACATGAATTTATGTTTAATACTGAAAATGACATTGATTTAATACTTCAGGTATATATATGTTTCTCTCTTTTCTGATCTCTGGAGTTCACAAAGGTCAGGTCTTAGCTTTTAGAAATTAATGCTCCAGAAACTATTTTAGCTTTCAGTGGTTAGGAAGATTGATTTTACTTTAATGGACTGATTTTCTTCTTTATTTTGTGTTAAGTGACACTTTATGAAATGATAACAAGAACATCAGTTTCAGTTGCAGGTTACAATGTGTCCTGAAACATTGCATGGTTGCTCATTGGTTTTAATAATAGAGAAAAGAGGATGTTTGCTTTTACTCAGAAAATAGATAGCAAAATCTTTTTTAAGGGTGAGGGTAAACCCTTTAATCTGAGTAAATTTTCAGTGACAGTTGACAATGCCATACCTTCCTGTCTGCACAGTAGAATATAAGTTGGCTCGACTGGGTATTGATTGTGAAGTTTGCTGTTGTATAATTACTTCTGGCTGTAGAAAAATGTGGTGTGTATTGATCTAGATGGAAGCATTTGACTAGCAGTTTCCCTTGGCTAACAGTGAGTGTCATCTTTCAGCCATGATAAATGGTAACACTCTGGGTCAGCATAATTACTTGGTGGTGAAATGAACCTCCTGTACCCTTCTCCTTCTCACACCAAGGAACCACCATAATCATCTTTATCTGAAAGCCATGATTTACTGAACTAACCAGCCCCTTAATAAAGTCCATTCCCTTCTCCCCACAGTATGCATCCGCTTTAGCTGTGGCTCTATACTATTATTTTAAAAACTGAACAGTTCTGTTCTGAATCCACAAGTATGATTATTTTTTTTTTTCCCCTAGCCCCTGTCAGTCGACCTAGACCTCTGCAGGAGGCCAGCAGTAGCAACAGTCTTTTAATCTTTCTGTTAGTGTTTGTGTAGAAAAAGGAGAAAGATTAAGGTGTTTGTGGTTTTGACACAGTCCTTCTTATGTCTTGGAATCAAACATTATAAATGCACTGGTAAATTATTAGTAAACTGCAATAAAAACTGCCTTATGAATTTATTGTCGGTAGCCCTTTAATTTTATAGAGTAATGTTCACTCTGTATGTGCTGTCTTTTGAGAACAGATTAGGATATCTTTTCACATTATGCTGCTAGAACAGCTTCATTTATAATAATTTTGACACTTCATTTAATAACAA
Organism: Chaetura pelagica; assembly: GCF_000747805.2. Classification (NCBI taxonomy): domain Eukaryota; kingdom Metazoa; phylum Chordata; class Aves; order Apodiformes; family Apodidae; genus Chaetura; species Chaetura pelagica. The sequence goes on along the minus strand of NW_009953393.1, from coordinate 3,044,978 downwards.
TTTTAAATGTAAGGGGTTTTTACGTATTAGCCATTTTTCTGTTTGCATATATGTCTAATAGGTGACAAATATGTTAACAAAAATAGGGAAATGGTATTTATTGCTAGAACAGAAACCTATGATGATCTGTATTGTTTGGCACCTTTTAAATGGGGAGTTTTCAATTTTCTATCAATATTTCATTAGAACTTTGTAGCATGTTGTTGAAAATGGATTTGTGTTTACTTGCCAGTAGTGCAATATGGCCCTGGGGTAATGACTTTTTGTTAAGTAATGTTAGTTAAAGAAAATCTGGCAATAGTTTTAGATCATTTTAAGACAGCTGTGAAGGGTTTGGATAAAGGTCATTTTCAATGATTGCGCTTAGTTAAATAAATGTGAAGGGTTTCACAATGGGAATCTTGCTTTTCAGTATGCTGTCATAAATTTCCCTTTAACACATCTGGGAATACAAAGTAAAATGTAGTTGTTTCTGCCTCGAAGGCAACGTATTTTATATTTTCCTTGCTTTGTTTGTTTTCCCCTTATAATGCTGTTTATTCACATAACTAGAGTTCAAAGGTTTTACTTTGCCATAAATTAAATCTTCCATTCTCTGACAGTTTGTGGGACCCGCTGGATATAATTTTCAAATGCTTGTAACTTGAAGATTTTTTGCTGAGATTTAGTCATTAGAAGTGTTAAATTTTCTGACAACTCAGCCTCTATTGTGACCCTGGTTCATTGCTTGCTCTCTCCCTTGGCCACAGCTGGCCTCTTGCTGTTCACAGCTGAAAAGTGAAATCAATGCTGGGTCTAACAAAATGCAGATGAAAGCCATTCTGATCATATATAGTCATTTCCCGTAACTTTATCAGCCTTCAATTTCTTAAATGATCCCTGGAAATGGTTGTTTGTTCACGTGAATACAGTATCGAATTTTGTGATAAAATGTTCTGTCTTTCTGAAAAGTAATACTTTCTTAAGCATTAGGAGTGATATACAGCTCACACTGCCATAGCAGGACTTTCTAAAATACTGGTTTGCTCCTTCCCCCATTCCCTGCTGAAGGGAAGGAAGCGCTCCGTATCAAAGCCTGCCAAAGAGCTGCTGGCTGAATCCTGCCAGCTTTGAGCCTTTGGAATCTTGTGAATTGAGCTTTTTATGTTCTACAAGGCTCAGAGCTGGAAAGTAAGAACTCTAACCATGTGCCAATCCATATTGCCATTGATCTCTCATCCTTTTTATTTTTATTTGAGCAAGATTGGTAGGAAAGCTGTGTTGCAGTTAGAGGTGGCAGCGTATGATGTAGCTTAATGCTCCAAAGGTCACGGAACTACAATGAGTTTGATGGAAAACAGCCTTTCTCCTTATTTTAAATGGTTCCTGCTTTGATTACAGACATTTATTATAATTATCAAGAGATTAGTCTGTTGTTATAGAATCCTTGTAATGGAACCATTTAAAAGGAATATAATGGCAGTTTATTGGATTTTGCAAAGGAAAAGAGAACAGATAAAGTGGTAGTTTTTTCAATGGATCAACTGTTGCCCTAAGCATACTGATTTTTTTCTTTTAGTTTCTTTTAGTTTCACTGTTTTCAGTTACAAACTATGGAAGTCTCTTTTTTTTTATTTTTCAAAATTTGGTTGTTTAAGACATTCCTTTCATAAATTATCTTAAACAATACATATAATAAAAGTAGTACTGTCTTACACGACTGTCTTGAGGTTTTATTAATATCCCTGTTTTTAAAAATTGCAACAAAATGTATTGTTCATTAAAAATAATATATAAAATACATTGCAGATTCTGTATTTCATCAGTTGAAGTGCAGGTTGGGTGATTTCTGTATTAGCAGAATGATGAAGCTTGGTTAATTTTTTTCACATTTATATTAATTCCCACTAATTAACAGTTACAGTTTTATTTACTGCATTTACTCTAAAAGAATACATGTTAAAATTATAAATCAGTCCCCTTATTCAAATATTTACTCTTTGTGACCTGGCAGTGAATGTATCAGATGACATTTTAAAAAACTAAAAGCTTATAAATTTAGAGGTTTTCTATACTAGAATTTAGCTTATGTTTCAAGACATTAATTTCACAGTATGTGTAAGTATGTTTTGTCTTTTGTATGACAAGCTTCAAAGGTTTGGGCCAAATCTCCATTCTTCTAAAGAGGAATTACAGAGCCTAGGTCCTCCTTCTGAGAACACACTGTCCTATGCTTGTTAGCTGAGCAATGGGATGAATTACCTAATGCTGCTGTTAACCTGAAAGTTAATTGGCTGAAGCAGAGTTGACATGGGGCTACTTTGATGGCACTGGGGAACACTGGAAAATGACATAACAGCAAACTACAGGAATTGGATTACAAGTCCGCTACTCCAAGATCTGTTGGCTTCCAGCAGAGGAGGCTGAGACAGGAATGTAGTATTTCCTGAGGTGACTATATCGTGATACTCCCCCAGCATGTCCTCCTAGCTTTCAGCAAATTGTAGCTTAGGGACTTCCTGAGCCAGAGGTGATATCCTTGAGTTTAATAACTTTTGGTGTGTTTTTTTTTTTCCACTCTATGAAAGGAAATGTCTAATCCCTTTAAGATCTCATGTAAAATTCTGCTGTCCACAATATGGCATAACATTGAGTTCCACATCTTGAGTATATTGTGTGAGAAATTCACACAAAGTGCACTTTTACTTGCTTTAAACTTGTTACTTGGTAACTGTATGTTCACCCTACATCTTTTCTTAGGAGAAATAGTGAGTCCTTGTTGCCTGTTCACCATCTTGATGCCGTTCATAATATTAAAAATCACTATCACGTTCCTCTCAGTTGTGGCTCTGTTCTTTAGCTGGAGATAGCTTAAATGGCCTTGTCCACCTTCCCAGAGGTTCCCCTAGCAGTCTGTTGCTTATTCTGGGGTAGGTACCTGTTAATCCTTCCAGCTGGAGCTATTTTTACTTTGTGTAATAGCCAGAGAGAAGAGAATGACATACGCATGTACTTGCTTCTCTCTCGTTCACCACCCACCCTCCCCCATCTGCAATGTGCCAGGTTGTAGCTTTATTGCCATTAGGAATTTAACCAGAAATTACTAAAGCCTCCTCAACCAAATCCACACATTAACACTGACTCAATATTTTCAAGAAGGGAAAAATAAGACTTGGATTGTGAATTGGACCAATGTGGTAAGAGGTGAGCCTGGGCCTAAGCCAAATGGTTGTAGTCCTTTTGTTTCCCCATTCCAATTAATGTTTTACTAGTGTAAAATGAGATAACATCATCAGGAAAGGCTGACAGTGTTCCATTCCACAAAATTCTGATGATTTATGGGAGAAGCATGTTGTGGCCATAATCGTTTTCATGTATAATTGTATTTAATTTCAGATAGAATCAGCTGGAACAGTCTAAGCACAAATTATTATTGGTGCTTATGTTTGAGAGAGAAACTCTTTGTTTACAAAGAGGGAAAAAAAATAATATTGGTTTGCTGTCGCAGGCTCTAAGAGTATCTCTGCTAGAAGACTGCAGACATAATGCTATATAGTGAATTGCATCTGGTGCCTTTGTGTGTAGGTGAAGTTAGAGCATATGTGTATTTCACTGTGCTGAGTGACTGTTGGGGTTTTTTTAATGTGTCATGTACAAATTAAAAATAATTTGCTTTGAAACTAATTTGAAAATTGCAGAGGGGGGGGTGGGGACACACACCATGATGCTACTCCTAGCTTGAGCACTGAATGACATATAGTAACTCTTGGGCAACAAATTAATCTGGGGATTGGAGACCTCACAAAGAAGGGAGAGATTCTTCTTCATCTTTCTTAAAGTTACCGTATTGTCCTAGTACTGGGTCTGCTGCTGCTCCAGGATCACTGGAGCATTATAACTGTATTATGCTCATTTTACTTTGGTATGCTGACAACATTGTCCTACAGAGCAGAAGTAGAACACAGATTTTTTCCAAGAACGTATATCTCACTTATGCCAGAAAAGCATTTAATATCAGAGAACGATGCTCTAACCTGATTGCTTTCCTCCTGCTCAATTTCAAAGGCCTGCTGCAAGCAAATGAAGGTTTTGGAGATACTCACTAAAATAAACTTTTAAAATAAACATTTGTAGTAAAAACACTGAGTATTATAAATAAATGAGGTATTACCAGTTTATCCAACAATTCTCCATAATGTTTCCTATATTCTACTTCTACTCTTACTGAGTTCTCAGTGTTTCTTATCAACCTATCTACTCTAAAGACAGACACTAAATGGTTCCATACTGTCAGCCATTTTCGTGACAGCAGAGTAGAACCTAAGGGAAAGACATGACTTGAGTCTATGCACTTTGTGACTATTAACTGGTGAATAATAAACCTTCAGCAAATTAGTGTGTGAGAACAGTATATTACTGAGAGTCAGTTCTGAACTTTGTGTTTCCTTGAGTGTGAGATGTTTAGTATGTTTCTTTTCTACCACATTAAGCATGCTGAAGGCTGAGTAGATATTTATGAGTTATCAGCAAAGGGGTCTTCATTGTGCAAGGACTGACAGTCCTGCTGCTGACCAAAGGCTGGTCAGACAGCATCAAGACTGTAAAATTCTAAATCATGCTGCCTTCTCCCTAGTCACCAAATCACTACAGTCATTTCCACACTGCAGTCATCATCAGTGGTGTGTTTTTTTTTTAATCTATCTGTTGAGTTATACTGCCTGTTTGGAAGATAATATTGCTGGTATCATGAATTAATTCTTAACACGGTGTTTTAAGTGTGGCGGAGGGTAAAGCAAGAGTATTTTCATAGCACTGTATGTAGATATCATGGCACAGTGTCATTTCCCTGAGGCCAAGTAATGGAAGTATTATATATATATAAAAACAGAATGCTTTTTGACTGTGAACAAGAACACATTTGTTGGGGGGGGGTTGTCTCAAAAGCACACAAGTCAATTTTGACAGATTCAGTGTGAAAATAGAAAGAGCAACTGGCTTCTTGGTTCATAATTCAGCTTTACTACTCTATGGATACTGCTATTTAAAGGACAGTAAGATGATATTGCTAGTAAAACAATAGTAGATCCATTACATATATCATGCTTTGATTGGTATGTGCAATTTGGGACCACATCACTAACTGCAGATTACAGAACATCTACATAAAGACAAGGATGCTTCAAGTCAAAGACAATATAAGTATGATGGTTTGGGAAAAAAAAAAGACTCACAGAAGGTCTTCACCTATATATACATCTGTCTGGAAAACAATGCAGAGGAAAGAAATTTCATCTGCTACTAATAGGACAAGTACCCTTATGCTAGTTCAGTTAAACATTAGGAAAAAAAAAAAATGGCACAGCTTTTGAGCAATACAGAGTACAGGGCTGACATATATATTCACCCACCTGGTCCCATGTTGCTTTGGTTGCTTAAATAAAGCATGAGATAATAGACAAAAGCTATTCTAGAACTATATTATTGTTATTTATTTAATGAAAAGTCCCATAAAGCATGACATGAGAATAGAATCTACATTAATTTTCTTTATGAAAGATTAATAATATTTCAGAGTGATTTAGCAACTTTTCACACTCATGTCAATTCAACTTATTTCTTCCTAGGCATGTAGGAAGCTTTTGACTTTTTTGGCTTTTTGGTTTGGTTGTTTGCTTCTTAAAAATAACTGCTTTAGAAAACAGAAAAAAAAAGCTAACAAAATAAGCTCAATTAAAGTCTTATTTGTTTGTAATGAATAACAATTTCTATATATCTTTACCTATCATTGTTCAATCTGTAGTATAAAAAAAATACATTTATATTCTACCAGTAGCTTAAAGAATTTCCTCAAATGTTGGTGGAATATGTCATGAAACATGTCTCATTTTGAATATGTTATTGACTTCAGTGGGATTTCTCATAGGCTTATAGTCAAACTCAATTCCTTTTAGAATTGGTCATAAATTATATTTTTTCCTTTAAAATATGCATATACTAAACCACAGATTCAGATTCTCCAAAATAATGTTGATATTTTAACATCATATTAAGCATAATAAAGACCATTCTGGTTTTCATAATGGCTACTACTAGTCTCTCTCAATTGCTCTAATAACATAATCTGATTTTTGAGACTATCAGCTTTTCTTTTTTTCTCAATTGCTTGAATTAGTTTTTCTTTCCTGAATGTATGTAATTTTATGTTCATTATTTTGTATCAGTTCAAAATAATTGTGTTTCCAGTAGGAAATTTACAGTGCTAATCTGGGGATTTTGAATACTGTCTCTCTGATTCTCTATTGCTATTTTATAGCAAAAAATCCTAAATCCATTCTTCAAAAGAGGAACTTGGAAATTTTTTTCATTTTCACAGAGGAAGTGGTTTCTGTGATTTTTTTTGTATTTTATATTTCAGGAATTCCTTTAACAAGTCAATCAGATGGTGAAAAGACATTTTTGTGTAACTTTTACTTGTCGTAATATAAGACTGGCATGTTAATCAACCACTTTCTCCAATTCTCTCATTTAACAGGATCCATTCAGCCTATCTTTCTCTTTTTCTCTATCCTGCCTCTTGGATTTTGCTCATTCATGTGAATTCTCTGACCTGATCCTTCCCTTGACAATTCAATGCAAGTCTTAGATGCCAGATTCTTTTGTGAAAACCCCAGGTTTTTACTTTCTCTACTGTTGAGACCTTTGTTACTTGAGACAAGAACAGCAGGATTCCTATCACCCAAATTTTCCCAAGGTGCAATCAGTTCTCTCCATCACCTATGAAATGAGGCTGGGTTGATTGGTTGAATGTCAATAATGTTGACATCTTAAGTTAGATAAAAGGGCCTCAGCTCAGCTCTCATGTGGCATAATTTGACAACCTTAATCTTCCAGTAAATTACAACTGTTAATGCTTGTGTTATCTTCCCAATAATCAAACTGTGCCTTCTAGATTGCAAGAAACTAAAACAAATTCTACCAGGTTATAGGCAATTTGATCCCTGTAGAAAAAGCAGCTTCCAGGAATAAGGTGTTTAGTGAACGTTGCAACACCTTCAAACATAATTTCTCTTGAGATTCATGGAGGAGATCTGGAGCAGCCAAATGAAGCAAGAGGTTCCAAAACAATTAAGTTGGTGAAGAAGGGAGCCAAGTTAGTCATTAGAAATTGGAGAACCTCTGAGGCTGTCATCACCTGCTCCAAGACACATATGACTTCTCAGTACTGCAAGAGCAACTCTTTGCCAAGGCCTGTGTCACAAGGAGCTTTGGCAGAAAATATTCTGGATTATCCATATTCACAACTCAGAGAAAGTAAGCCAAGAAATGACATCACCAAATTGCCTTTGAACCCAGGTACAGACTGAGTCTAGCTCCATTGTGTCTCACTTTCTCCCAGTTTTGAACTATTCCTAGATTATTGTATCTTCTTAACTCAGAGCTTGTATTTCACAGTCATATGAAGTTTTTTATTTTTGTTTTCTTGGATCAGGAAACTTGGCTATTCATGCTCTGATGGGAGAGCAGCACATCCTTCATTCCCAGATATATCGTTCCTTCTTCCCCCATCAGTTGTCTGTTTCAGTACTGATCCAGTCATAAAGCTTTTATTTCTGGCATAATAATAGATGGGTTTGAACTTCTGTTCTTCTTTCTCATCTTCCATGCAAACTATGTCAATAAAGTCTTAAAAAAAAACCAACAAAAACACCCCAAACCTGCAATGAACATGTAAAGGATGAAATCAGCTTAATTAGAAAGGCTGAGGATTGTGACTCTACAAAGAAAAGTTGTGGGGGTTTGTGTAGAATATTAAACTAGTGCTACTGATTTTTCTCAAACTCTAGTATTCATTTAAGTAAGAAAATACAGCCAAATATAGCCAAGTATACATTCTACATTATATTTGTAAAGCATATACTATAGGAAATAATATTAAACAGTATCAACTGAACAACGAAAGTCTATGGAAAATGCCAAAGATACATGTGGTCATGTCACACATGTGCTCCGAAGGAAAAATCAGCTGTGCCTCATGACTGTCACACAGAATTATGCAACAGATTAGGTAGCTAAAAGGAAGGAAAACTTTAAAAGTATATCCAGAATAATGGATTGTCAAATACTTGGTGTACAAAAATTCTTTAAAGCCTATGCTGCCTTTTTTTCTAAAACCCACAAAAATTTTTTTTTTTTCAAGACAGAGAACAAGGACATTTTAATTCTTTGTTTTGGGGTGGGTTGTTTTTTGGGGTTTTTTTGTTTTTGTTTGTTTTGTTGGGTTTTTTTTAACATGATGTCTGCTTCTTCTCCCATGAGTTTTGCAGAGCCAAAAATAAATTATTAGGTCATGCTGATATATTTTGGGATGCTTTATAGAAGCCTGTTTCTATACTTCTAAAGAACGTCTTGACTGTCAGAAATAAAATATAAATAGAACAGTTTTGATTTACTTGCCAAGCTGGTTTCTTAGCTCTTACAAAAATTCCCAGGAACAAAAAAAATATTGAAAAATAAGATTTCTTCAGCATTTATTTAATAGTATTGTAAACACAATCTCTATTAAAAATTCCATAGTACTCATGGCTATGCCGCTTGGCAAATGTTTATTTAATCAATGTAAGTTGCATTTGTGGATAGGAATAACTGTTTATACACCAGTCAAGACATATCCACTAATTGGAGCTGCATGTCATGGTTTCAATTCTTAAGAACAATATTAGGGTTAAAGCTAGATGTGGGTTAAAGCTAGATGTGTGCTTTGTCTTAACTTATGCTGTATTCCAGATGATACTCAGGAGAAAAAAAAGTATGTCCCAAACAACTTGCAGAAAGTGTGACCCTTCAGACTTATATAAATTTTGAATTAAAAGATTCCCAATTACCAAACTTGAAACAGCATTTTGCAAAAATAATGATTATGTTAAAATAGCATTTTATGAGACTTGCATTTTAATAAACAGCTCTGCATGATGGAAATTAACTGCCTAGGTAAAACTTTATTATTTACTTATTAGTTTTCAGTTACTGTTGCTGTTCATTAGTAGGCCTCAAAAAAATTAATTATTTCATCTCAATGCCAGCTTTATAAGTTAGCTGTCTTGAAACAGTTGCAGGTTGGATAATTTGTAAAGGTTTGAAACAGTAATTCATTATGGGCTTTTAAGAAATAGTATTTAACAAAAAAGAACAGTGTATGTCTTAGTTTTAGAAAAACCATTTTTAAATATTCATATAAAACATGTTTTCTTTATTCTAATTAAAAGTTGTGAGAGACAAAAGTTCTATTTCTGGATGCTCTAGGCTTTTAGCTGTGACAGGAGTCGCAACAATCACAATAGGAGTAATTAATGAGATAAGGAGTCCTAGCTGTCTGCATCAATTCTGCTATCTATGTTAGAAGTCCAGCTCTGGATTTTTTGACACGTCATTGCTGGTTTGCTTTGAAACTGGACTGTAGTTTCTATGCTCATTAGCTTCTTCAATAGTTCTTTCACAAGAAATTCAGACACCTCAATCTGTGAATCTGGAATGGAGCATACAGTTGGGGCAGCATCCTCAGCAGCAGTCACGTATCTTATCCCTACTTACAAGTCTGAGCCTTTAATATTTGGCCTTTAAGTAAGACAATGAGGCACCAGAGCTTTCAAGAGCTTCCATAAGCTTGCTTGCTTTCTTTGGATGCCTACTTTGAAAAAACAGGATTATTTTTTCAGTTGTTCAAGCACATTAACCCTAACTGAAGCAACTGCTTGCTAGTGTTTGACTCTTCTGGAATTTCAGGTAAATCACAAAAAACTAGATTTTTTGGGGGGAGGATGGTAGGACCCTGTTGTCTCTAGCTTTGTAATGATAGGCATGTAACAATTGGACAAGGTGTAATGGTTTCAAGGAAGAGAAGGGTAGATTTAGGTTGGACATTAGGAAAAAGTTATTTTCTGTGACGGTGGTAAAGCATGGGAACAGGTTGCCTAGAGAGGTGTTGGAGGCCCCATCCCTGAAGACATTCCAGGTCAGTCTTTATGGGGCTTAGCAATTTGTGTGAGATGTCCCTGCTTACTGTAGGGGGTTGGACTAGATGACCTCTAGAGGTCACTTCCAAACCAAGACATTCTATGATTCTATGTATTTAATGTAATAGATATCAATCTTGAAACAAAGAGTAAATTGGTTTTCTTATAAAAGGTGCCTGTTTCATCCTAACAGCTGCAAAATCTCAGAAATTCTGTAATGTGCTGATGTGGACAGTATGGAGATGACATTTACATCAACCTTAAGTGGGACCCCAACGTCCAACTTTGCTTATCTGAGTTCTTAATGCAGTGGTGTTATTGCTATTTAGTATTCAAAGAGCAGATGGATTCTTTTTCTTTTTGGAAAAGGTAATGGAAGAACCTATTTGTGTTCATTTCACTCAGGAGCAAAATATCCAATCATTTACATAAGCAGATAAGATACTATCCATGCAGAAGGCAAAGGAGGAGAGTGTCTGTGAGATTTGAATAAATCATTCCCTCCATCTTGCCTTTTCAATTCTGGAACTGAACCAAGCAAACACTAAAAACACTAAAAAAAAAAAAAATAACAACAGTTTTTTGCCCCAACAGGACAAGAGTTGGTTTGGGAGAGCTGGGTTTTGAGGTTTTTTTAATTAATTTCTGTGCAAGGGAATCAGACTAAAATGCTATACTGAAGGCAAAGCATAACTACAAGAGAGAGTTCTTTTACTTTCCATTGGTCTTAACACCAGTTTATGTGTTTTTTTTCTGTAACCAATTGTTCACCTTCCCATGTCAGAACTGAGTTGCCACGCTTCTGACAGAAGTGCACGTTGGTATTCTCGGCTGAAAAACTGAACAAATGTAGTGAGCTCTATTATCAGACAAGTGCTGTCCACAGAATTGTTGCTGAAAAAGTATTTGAAGTTTGAAGCTCCAGGAGATTAACTACATTGAATACTTAATTAAAAAATAAAATAAAAACTTTAATTCTATAAATATGTTAGGTAGTGCCATAAGAACCTTACCTGTTGAAGTTAACCTTGTTCAAAAACCAGCATCTTTGTGCAAAATTAATAGTTATCCTAAACCATTTTTCATTTAGTTTATTAAATGAGTGCTTTACTTTGTTAAGATAGAGATAAGTTATTTTCTCATATACTTACCTGATTACTTATGGTTTATAGCTTTAAAATGGCAAAATACTTTCCAGATAATTTTGCCAAAAAGTTGTACTATTTTATGAGAGTGCCCACTTTGATTATTCTTTTAATTTGATACACAAGCTGCTTAAGAAGCAAAATAATATTGCTACCAGCAGGTGGAATACTTGTACAAACAGTGGGAATTTTTATTTAAAAAAAAAAATAATTTTAAAGTAATCAGAAAACAGTATTTTGGCTAAGTCTTTTGGTGAAAAATTCTGATAGTATAAGTTGCTGTGAAAATGTCTGATATTTTTTCCTCTTTTTAATTAATAAAAACCTTCAAAATTTTTCATTTTGAAATTTTATTTTCTTGTATTTCTTCACAGCAAGAGTACATAACCTGATGTTGTGGTATCTGCTTCTGATGTGATGTTATAACAGTAGTTAAAACATAAAATAAATAGGCTTTTTTTTCTTGAAATTGGAGGACAATTTGCTAAGCAGTTCCATTTTTGTCTCAGTGGAACTTGTAGATATTTCTACATTTTTAATAAGAAAAGTTGTAGACTTAGCATGTATACATTTTACTTAATTTTAGCCATGTACAATTATGCTTCTTGTCTAAGTCATTCTGTCTCTTTCCAGTTAAGAAAGAGAGAGGCAACCTCCATACATCATTCTTTCCATCTCGGAGTTTGTTATACTGTGGTGTCATAGTAGAATCACAGGGGTAGGAAGGGACCTCTGAAGATCATCAAGTCCAATCCCCCTGCTGTAGCAGGAACACCTAGGGCACATCACACAGGAACATGTCTAGATAGGTCTAGAAAGTCCTCAGAGGAGACTCCACAAGCTCTCTGGGCAGCCTGTTCCAGGGCTCCTGTCCTGGTTTGAGCCAGGATAAAGCCAATTTTTCTTTTTACTGATTTTTTTTTTCCTTCAGTAAGCTTTCTTGTAGCTAGCAACAGTGTGTTCTGCTAGGCTGATAAGACAGTGGAATGTTTTTCTAACTACTGAGGCTTCAAGGCTGCACCTGCACTCTGCCAGCTCAGACACTATGGGGAGATCTGTGACCCCCCCCCCATAGGACGCTGAGTTAGATGGACAGCAAAATTGGCCAAAGATATTCCATTCCATATATCTACGTAAGCTCAGAGGAAGGTCAGAGATCACAGAAGACATGTAGTTTAGTTTTCAATCCAGCCAAGTCTCTCTCTTTTTCTCTCTCTCCTTCCCTACCTGGGTTGGGGGGAGGGGGGATCGAGAGCATTGTTGTCGGACCTGAGTCAAACTGTGACAGCTCCATCACCTTCCCAGTAAATTTTTCCTCATGTTGAGCTGGAACTTCCTGTGTTGTAACGGTGCTGTTTCCCCCTTCTAATATCTTACTGTGTGTTCTGAGATGGCAAGACATAACGAAAAATGCATTAAAAATAAAAATGTCCTAAAATAGTGTGTGTGCTTTCAATACACTTTTAAAACGTGAATTTTACCCAAGCTTTCCTTTATTCAAAAGTTTAAAAAGTGTTTTTTGGGTTTTGAGGGGTTTGTTTTTTCTTTGTTTGGAACAATGACAACACATTCTGAAATAGTAGAAAGGTTCCAAACAAGTAATCTAAGTTAAACCACAGAACATTTTTCCAACCACTTTATTTTCCTTTTCTTCAAAGATTGTATTAGCATATGTCTTAACTTTAGTAACCTAATAATTTATTGCATTTAGTATTTCAATTGCATTATTGCATTTAGTGTTACAATTTATTATTTCTAGAATGTGGTGCACTTGCATTCTGCTGTTACTGATATTTTGTTACTATAGAAAGCCATTGAGATTCTGGTGAGTCAAGCACTGACAATTTATGCATTCACTTTTTACATTGCATCAGTTGTTCATTCAATGTCATTGGATTAACTAAAACAAACCAAGTATAAAACTTGAGGAAATCATGGTTTTTCATTTAGCAGTACTACATGTAGTGCCCTACTATTTCACATTAGTTTTTTGATAGATTTGCCAAAGTTATGTTGCGCTAACTTTATGTTTTATATTAAATCAGTTTGATAAATAAAAATATTTACTTTGTTTTAGTTTTACTTTGTAGACATTTGAGTTACTCTCATTTCCATTGCAAATTTTTAAGAAATATGTGACATTTTTCATTACATGTTTTTTTTCCAATATAGCTGTATGCATTGTCAAAGTTATGTTGCGCTAACTTTATGTTTTATGTTAAATCAGTTTGATAAATAGTCTTATTTCCCTAAAACTACTGCTTCTTGGTGTAGGCTTACTACTGTTTAATATTATAGCAGACATTCCAAAGTGAACAGCTCATTCTGGGATCTGAACTTAATGAAAAAAAGCTAACCAATCAGGATAATTGTTAGCCCTTCTATGTGTGTGTGTCTGTTATCGGTTTGTTCCTTCAGACTCTATGTAATACATTGAAATCCCCATTCCCTTTACAAATTGTCTGCATTTTATGTAATTTTTTATGATCTTCAGAGGCAAGTTATCTGACCATACAATATAATCTGGGAACTAACTGCCTTAGAAGTTTCAGGTACTACCATAGTTAAAAGGAGCATCTCTATGGCCACAATCTCCCTTTCACATCTACTGTCATTAGTCTCCTATTCTGATGTCTCATCTAACTGAAGATTAAAACATCTGGAGAGATTTCTGTTTTCAGCTTTCCCTTTCTATTTTTCATCTTTTGAACTTCAGTGTCCTCAATTTTTTCACTGAAATTCAGTCATAGAAGTTTGAGGAGTAGAATGTTTTCCTTAAGTGTGTGTATGAAACACATCCTTTTTCCAGGACCTTAAGAAGATAATAAAAGCCACATAAATCACTCCAGTCTTTTCTGACAAGGATGCTATGCAATTATTAGAAAATTATTCTCCAGGAATTTGATGGATCTTTAATCCTTAGTCATCTTCTGGTGGTTTTTGCTCTCTTTTCATTTGTAGCCAATTCTCTGTTCCTCCTGGCTTTGTCCTTCATTATTAATGCAAGACCATTTAGTAACATGATCATAGGAAAGAAACTGTCTTGACAGTTTTGTTTCTGCTTTTCAAAGGTGACTCATCTGCTGCTTTTCTGATGATCAGTGGTGGTATTTGCTGTTACCTGGAGTTCCTCTGTGCTCTAATTCATCCTTATTTCAAAGTCCAAATGAAAAAGCTTCCCCTCCACCTGAACCTTGCGAAACTACAACACACAAATGCCAATCACTGTAAAAGTTTGCAGGTTTATGAATTGCATTCATCCTTCACAAGTGTAAACAATGTCAACATTTTTTATTTTCTGTTTTAAAAATGTCTACCATTCTCCAGTCTCCAGAGGGAAACCTGTGAGTTAGCTAGTAATGGTAATTACTGGTAATTTGTGCTGCATGTATTATCAATTGTCTTAAAAGCAACCATTTTCTACTTTTTCTGTTGCCCAGGGAAGTCATGGAAGGCATGGAAGTGTTCAATACCACATTTGATGGGCTCTGAGCAGCCTGATCTAGTGGGAAGTGTCCCTGCCCATGCAGGTGGCATTGGAACTAGGTGATCTTTAGGGTCCCTTCCAACTCAAACCATTCTATGATTCTATGAAAGTAATCATGGAACCCCACAGATCAGCCCTAAATGTCACAGGTTTCTGAAGTTCACTGCCTTAAATAAAAGTAGCTCAAATTCACAAGTCTCAAAATATTAGATTATCAACAGATATTCTTGACAAGCCAGTATTTATCTAGTTATCCATCCATAATTATTTGCGTGACTTTCTCTTCCCGTCCACTTCCACAGTTATTTCTCTTCCACTAGTTTCCATAGTTGTTAGTTTTGTTGTCACATATCTGTTCCTTGCAAACTTAAAACTTCTCCATTTTTTCCAGCTCAATGTTGCTTTTTCTTCACTAATCAATGATTACATTTCAGACCTTTCATCTACGCTTTTCAGTTTCTTTGCCTCCCAATCTGCTGTCTTTATGGTTTCTCATTTCCCAGTATCATGGAAAATATTGCTGGAAGAAACCTTTGAATTTGTCTTTCTGTTTCACTCTTGCTCCAGTAAACTTATTCCAATACATTTTATCTCTTGGTTAGAGCCTATTACTTTTCTCTTTCAGTTCCTGGCTACCTAACTCTATACTTTTCCATCAAGTCCCTTTTCATTTTTAGGGCTCTGACTTTGCATTTCAACTCAAATTTTACCAATCATTCCTGTCTCGTGTCTTTTCTCATTTTAATTTTTCACATTTTGGCAGCCCTACACAGGAGGTACAAAAATACCTCTTATCTCTCATGACACTCCTGAATGCAGCAGTGCTGGCATGCCTTCCAGCCATGCTGCTGGAAGATAAGTCATCTAGCTGGACTGCTGTGCTCCCCACACCACCTCCTCCAGCTGTTAGCGACTAGGGCAGTAACTACTCAAAGTTTCAGGGAGCTCCTTTGCTTTGTCTCTCATTTCTATCCATGCTGGTTTTCCACACTGATGAAAAATACACAATAAAGTGGAGAAAACCCCAGTGGTCACTGATCATCCAGCCATCCCCCAGGAAGAGCTATCCTTAACTAACAGCCTAGGCATCCCTTCTGTGCCCACTGTCACAAACTCACTTTCATCACCATGCCCCAATATTTATTGCCATTGCCCTCTCCACCAGCTTCTTATGTTCTTCTTAATGGTGTGTCCTTCTGCTGCTATGTCACCTCACCTGTTTGTGGACATAACATCCTCAAATTTTACTGATAACCTAAACTTCCAGCAATCCATGTATTATCCATGTGACTTCCCTAGGACACATCTGCCCCCCTTCCTTAAAAAATTACAGTAGGAAACTTCTCGCACAAGAATTGAGTCAATATAGTTTTCATTAAAAAAATAAATTTTCAAAGATTAAATATTAAATAAATTTCCCTGGGTGTTTAGCATCCTTCTGCTTAAAGGCTCTTTTTCTGAGACTTTTCCCCTTCTCTGAAATTCTGCCAAATAGTTTTCTGATGTTTCACATTAACAATTCTTGTGCATGGGTACTTAGGAGAAAAAAATACACATTTGTGTTTGTAAAAATACCTAATGATTTTTTTTAACTCAGATTTTTAATATTTTTACTATCTATTTTAGCTTTCATTACATTAAATGTTTTTCAGGTTGATTGATGTCTTTATTCCCTGTGTTGGTATTTCCAGTTTTTAATATTACTGGTATTTCTTTAGTATTATTCCATTTTCAGTATCTCTGGTTTTATTTCTGGTATTCTCTAGCATGCTCTTTGGAAAAATATAATGGACCTTTGTGATTTTTGTAACTAGGAAAATCTTTTTTCATGTAGAGTAACTATACTAGCCATGTTTATTAAGACTTCTGATATTTGATCTGTCCATGTACAAAAAGGCTGTGTTTTCTCTTAGCCAACATAAGGTGGAATGTGATTTTTGAATACCTGTCTCACCATCTTGATAAAACCAGCATTTGCTGTTTCTGTTTTGAGCACAGTCAGAGAAACCTTCACTCTAATACAATATTTGTGTGTGTTGCTAGACCACTTCGTAACAGGATTTGTTCTTTCATGGTTACAGAAAACGTTTACTACTTAGATCTTCTGGCAAATAGATTTCTAATATATATTTCATAATTCATAATTTGTATGGTTTGTATTTCAAGTTTTCTTTTTTCTTATTTTTTTTAATGTTACAAATTTTATATTCTTCATTTTACCTTAGTAAATATTTAATCTTTTCAATATATATTTTTTCTCATTTCTCAAAACATAGTCAGAATTCCACTCTGTGAAAATAACTGTTTTTGCTTTTTAAACTATGTTACAGAAAACCAACCAGAACTAATTTTTTAAATTACAGACCATCACTTCCTTGTCTTTTCTATTCCATTTCCCAGTATTACAAAGACTGTGGATTGTCTGACATCCTTCCAGTCCTATGACCCACCTCTTTTTCCAAGCAACTTTGTCCCCTTCCCCCATGCCTGCAGGCTTTTTCTTCTTCATTAACATATTCGAACTTAATCTCTTCCATCTGGCAGCCCATCCTTTGAGCTGCAGTCTGAGGATCTTTTATGGACATGTGCACTGCTACTCTCTTCTGTTTGCATTTGCCTCTAGTTGCTGTAGCTGTAGGTGACATACAGCAAACTGCATTTGTATTTGAACAGGGACTGGCTTTTGCAGCTGTGGAGCTGGTGTCCTGGACACTGCCTGCCCATAGGGTGGACAAAGGTTTGCTGTTCAGGACAGCTAATATTCATAAATAAAAGAAAAAAAAACCCTTCCCAAATATTTCTTTGGATATGTGGCTGAAGGTAGTAATTAGAAAATGTTTTCAAAAGTTGTCTTTAAAAATTTGAAACCTTAGGGATATTGTGAAAAAGCAGGGACAACTTTGCTGTTCAGGCTGGCGTGATATTCCTCTCAATTGTTTTGGTGGCAGAGAGCTACACCATTTCTCCTCTAAGAGGGTAACAGATTGGGCTATCTGAAATACTTTACACCTCAATAATCTTTGTCCCCAAATATACAGAAGGTGTGTTTGGTATGGCAGCAGAGAATATTATACAGAATTCTGGGCAGTTCTGAGTTTTAAAGCAACCTTCCCTTGGGAGACTTCAAAGCTGTTTGCTCTAACTTATTGAAGTCCACATTGGCTATCTGGGGTAGCATAAAACCACTTTACCTTTCCATTCAGTGCAGGCCTTTAACAGGACAAAATACTTTTTAAAGTAGGAGAATGTACACAGCAAGCTCCTAAGTAAGCACCAGTGATGACAGTGAAATAGAATTTGTAATCTTTCAATTCCTTTCAAAATCTTTCAATAAGTAAAATAGGACTTGTTCCAATAAAACATGTACGTCTGTGTCTGTGTAAACTGTGAAGTATTGCACATCTGAAATTTGGGATCAAGTTTGCAACATGCACAACACTCAAAATAAAATTTTTCATTGTCAATAACCTTATAATATCACCAGTTTCATACCAGCCCTCACTGTGGTAAGGATGATGAAGTTTTAAATTGGATTATTTTACAGTTTGTAAGGAAATTACCTTGACAGTTAAACTCATGGTGTGAACTTCATTAGGTCATGTGCTTCAGGGTGCACTTCAAATAACTCTTCAGTTAAAATTATATGCATATATTTCTTTTTTGAAGTATGTAAGAGTATGGCATGAATGATGCCATAAACTTTCAGTTCTTAAAAAGAAATTCATTACAGTATGCTTAATATGCACTTTTTCATTCAAACAAATCTGATTCAAAATGTCACTTAATTATTGTAAGATATGAGGGAATGAGAAATTACATGTAATCTAGTTGGCTGTGGAAATAAGGATTATTAATAATGTACATTATTTTTAAAAAGTAAAGTTTATTGAAATATTGTACTTATTGCAGTAATAATTTACTGAAATGACTTGATTTAGTCAAGTCACTTCTAGGAAAAAAGGATTGTAGCAGAAAGAGATGTGGACAATTTGCAGGCATGCTCTCTTCTAGGGCTGACTTGTGCCAGTTAGAAAGTGTAGTTCCTTATTTACAGCCGTCATTAAGAGCTACGTAACAGGTACCTAAATTCCTGAAAAATCTTAAAGCCTGAATAATCTCCACAGGATTAGAATGCAAGTATTTCTAAAGTACTGTAATCTAGAAGCTAGACAACTTAATACTGATTCAGTCCATAGCTCTGGACTTTTAAAGCAGGAAAATTCTTTGTGTTAGGCTGGAGCTTGTAGCCACAGTATTCTACTTCCTAGTGTCTTCAATCTAATAAAAAATGTAATAATATAACTTTATAGAAACATCCCACAAATGTATCTGTCTGTAGTGAAAGTGATGAAACTTGGCTTTTCAGGCACCTGCTTTCTTGCTAACAATAGGATTGGAGAAAATGCCTTATTTGCTATTTAACTCGAAGAGTCAAGGGTAAACTGAGAGTAACTGGTTAAGATTCAGAAGTCTTCGTGTTTTAAAAAGCCATATTGTGATTACAAATAAGGTTTGTGTTCTATAATTTAAAAATAAAAATTTTTTAAAAAATGCACCTTTATTATGTGTATCAACCTTCAATCCCTGATGAACTTGTAACCCTTTTTTGGATCCCCAAAATAGACTTTATCCTTGGGCAATTTCATCACATTTTACTTACCAGTTCATTAAAATAGTGACTTTAAAATCTGGTTTACTTTCTGCTGGTAATATACAGTATTCTTCAGATTGATTAATGAAATAAATGGACTATTAGATTAATGGATTAATGAATTATCAGAAAAAATATATTTTTAGTGTATAAATATATCTTAATTTCATAAAAAAAAATTTAATTCCTGCATAATAATGCCATTCTAATCAACTTAACAGTTAGTATTTTAACATCTGTTTCATCATGACTTACTCTTAGATAGAAGTAAAAATAGAAAGTTTCTTTCTTTTCAGCAAAATCACTATGATTAACAGGCTTTGGAATTATCTTTGATATAATTTTACAACTAGAATTAAGACTAGTCTTGAGCAAGGAGTCTTTAAGTTTTGTCTTTTAAACATGGGGCAGTTGTCTGCCCATTTTTGCATTCATATCACATAAGGGTCAAGGGGATTTAGCAACCACAATAAAATTATTCAGTGCTCAGAGTGTAGGAGGAGAAATGACAGACTGATACTTCAAGTTAACGCGACATCTATGAGCAAAAAGTGTATCATAGTACAAAACCAGTGTAGGCTATTTTACTTAACAAAAGATAATTGCACTCAAGATAGCAAGCTATTTCTGTCTCATACCATGCAGGTCAGGCCATTAACGCTGCATCTTCTCTCTGTCAGATCTCAGTCACTGCCTCACCTTTACTCAAGATGCTCTGAACTGCTGTGAGGAGGCATCTCCCATTGAACTCCTGAAGTTTCCTTCTCACTGCCTGTAGATAAATAAAATGCCTTTTCTGCAAGACAGCAGTGAGGACCTTCCTGTAGACTGGAGTACATAGTGGAAATTTCATTCAGAATGCAAAAAAATCCCATTGACTAAAAATGATGGTGTACTGCTTCTGAAAATTTGCAAGTATACAGCTACACGCACCCCCCTTGGTGCTCTGCTCTCCAGAACCTCCAGGTCTCATGACAGCAGTTAGCAAAGTTGGACAAGAGCTCACGCATGCATGAAAAAAAGTAGTTAAGTGGACTATAAAAAATGAAAAGATCTACTCTACATTAGCGTATTTCTAATTTACTCTGGAAATGGTTACCATTGCATAGCTTCTCAAAGTGAAAGCAGTATAGGAAACAGTGTGTGAGCTAACACCTAGGAAAATCCAGCAGAAATGTAGCCCATACTCATGAGTTGAAAACCTTTTTTTTTTTTTCTTTTTTAAATTATTTTTTTTCTCTGCCTATTGCCCATGCATCTCCAGGAGTTTGCAGGTAGATTGAAAATGACTGGTTTAATGCAGTGGTTCCCTAGTTATGGTCTGCAAGGTCATGATCTGTAGTATCATTTTCAGTGTGTAGTGTGTTCAGTTAGGAGTCTGATGATAAGGATGCATCCAGAAACATTTGGGGTATTTGATAGTGATCCAAAAAGTTTTTAAATGTTGGTTTAAAACACAGCTTTGCCCAAATATCCCATAGTATACTTATAAAACTGATTTGGGAGATGTTTGTCTTGAAAAGGTCAGGAAGTTGTCTGAGAGTAGAGCTGCTCATTTCTTTAGGTAGGATTATATATGTGTATATTTTTATTTGAATATAGGCTAACATTTAGCTTATATCATTCTATGAAGCTTTAATATTGGTTTTGGATGTAAAAAGGAAATGTAAGGCAAAGAAGGCCATGGTTGTTAATGGCTTGTATTAGCTGGAAGCTATAAAATCATCCTGGTACTCTGTTAGTGCTGGAATAATAATTTACCAAGACAATTACCACATGGTAAAATTTTTTTTCTGCTCTAATTCAGTGTTATTAATAATGAATAAAATTGCAATTTTCTCAGGTTGCTAGGGGCAGTGGGGAATCATTTCAATGAATATTTCAGCACATTAGTTTAATCATAGTTCCACAAAATTCAAGTGGGCAATATTTTATACTTCTAAATTCAGTCTGCTAAGGGACCTTAGTCATTAAATTGCAAACTATTTGCACTGAGGTCCACTCTATGATTTACAAGCCTTGTTAAAAACACTGTAAAAGAAAGCAAGCTGTGCCATTAATACTTGTAATTTGATGCTGCATTTGTTAATGGGCTCAGTGTGATTAATGTTTTTAGCAGCAGGCAGAACATTTTGAGACAGGCAGTGCTGAGGTTTATAGTAAATGCATGTAAAGAAATGTTAGAATATTGTTTTATAGAATATAAATATAATAAATATAAGTTTTAGTAGTATTTGTTTTTATAAGGTTGCATTCCAGAAATAGAAAAGCACTAGTGAAGTTATACCATAATGTATGTAAATACATTTCAAGCTGTGGAAGGTGCTGATGTGTGTGTTCCTTATTTCGTAGCCAACTGCATGACTTCTGGCGCTTGGATTACTGGGAAGATGATCTGCGCCGGCGGAGGCGATTTGTTCGCAATGCTTTTGGGTCTACTCATTCTGATGCTCTTCTAAAAGCTGCTGTGGAATATGGTCAGTATTAACTCTGCTTAAAAATATGTCTCGTGATCTTTTGCTTTGTGCCCATGAATCCATGTGTGCCTTCTTGTCTAAGCACGGTGCTGAAAATTCCTAGGACAACATGTTCTTAGGAAAGTAATTATTTTCAATCCTTAATACTTTAATGAACCAGAAGACTTGAGCTTGCAGGCTGTTAAATTCTCTTATCCCCAAGGGATTCACGTTATACCTCTCTAGCATTCCTAGATGCTGAGTTTGAGATGCTGGTTGAAGTGAACTAGTCTCTCTGGAGTGACAAAACAAAACTGTTAGGCCATCAAACTAATATGCTGTAATAGTTCCATTGGAGACCTTTCATGAATGAGAAATCAACTGATTTTTAAAAAGACCTGAAGTTTTATCCTGGTATGTGTGATGTCAGCCAAACTATTTTTCCTGCAAATCATGAAATACATAAGAACTTATTAAAAATAATTATTTAAAGGATGCTTGTGATTTGAATAGTGAAGTGACTACATAGAAGCTTCAGGAACCTGAAGATTAGATGATGATTGATTTTCATGGAGAGGTAGCTGGAATCTAAGAGGAAGGAGGAAAGTGCTTGCAAATTCCCTTATATAATCTAAAAGTTTCATATGTTTAGTGACTGCTGCTGTCACCAGAAGTTCTGAATACAGTAGATACGGAGCTAACTGTGTGACCTACATATTTCACCAACTTCACAGGTTGTTGAGGCAAATAGCAGGGATTCAATCAAGGTTAGGCATAGAAATGAATATCGGAGTGTGCACTTACACTAGTTAGTGTAATTTAATACTTACTTAAATGTGAAGGCTATCATGTGCAGGACTTAAGGTCATACACTGTTCATGAGTTGGTTAAAGGAAGGTGTTTCCCCCGGTACTATATAGTATTGCATGTTTGACAAAGGGTTATTTTCTCCACATTCTTCCAAACATCAAAATAGAGATCTTATGAGAGGCAGATGCAAAACTGTGCTAATTGCTGTGTTGCTTTTGTAAGGCAAATAATCATCAAAACCACAGGCTTTGTGCAGTATTCAGACATAGGAACCTTTTAAAATATTCTTATTGATTAATAGGTTTAATTTTGGATATTATAAACTAAAACAGGAAGAACTATTATTTACAAACTATTACAGTTTTAAGCCTTGATATTATCCTGTTTTTAAAGTAACAGGAGCTTTTTTTTTTGATAAGATGGTACTCAGAGGATGCTGGAAATGGTTTTGGGGCATTTTTTTTATGTGATCTGTAACACAAGTTGCACTTAAACAGTTTCAGTATGTCGCAAAGATTGCTTCCATTTCTGTAGTTTCTGTGTTGAAGTATTTTTGTGCAAATGACAGCTGCCTGGTAGTAGAGCTAGCCTGCAAGGCAAAGCTACAATCAAAATAAACAGACAAACTGCAGTAGTTATAGTTTCATATTGGATTACTTCAGTATAATTTCATGCTACCACCTGTTATTTCATTTAACATACAGGAAAATTAAAGCTCAGGTGTTTTTAGAAGTGGTATGCATCAAACTCAGTGGTTGCATAGAAAGTACAGTGGACTGAAGTTGTCCTGTTTGCAGAATAAAATAAATACATCTAACTTTTCATATACTTATTAAAATTAACATACGGCATTTTAGAATAGCATGCATTAAAGTTGTAATTCATGGACTCTATCTAGATGTACTTACTTTTCAGAGGCTTAAGCCTTTGGATTTTAATACTGAAACTTTTAGCTGACCTTTCTCTGTAAGAAAACATCCTTAACACTGATGTTATTTTTATGCCTCTTGGTGTTACTAATGAGTTGAATAATTTATGAGGTTGTCATGTGAAAAGGATTTGGTGCAGTTTGATGTACTTCTAGCCTCTGGTTTTGGAATGTGATTAATAAAGAGCTGGAGGCAGATTTTTTTCCATAGGGCTTAACTTTCATTGTATTTTTTTATTAGCTTTGTTTTGATAATTTTGTTTGGAACAGTTTGATGGTAAAATGCTCCTAGCTTCCAAAACAAAGCATGATATCACACTACAGAAGGAATTTGAAGCATCTTTTAAAAATCTTACTGCATAGTTTTCCAGTTCCTGACCTCAGATACTTTGTGAGAAACAAACTATTCATCAAGGCAAAAACTATTGGGCTTTTGTTATATTAATAGCAACTTTTCATTTTGACTGAAACCTCGAGCACAAGTAAAGCTATTTTGAGCATCAGTACAATAGTGGAAACATCTTACAAGGTTTTTTCAGCTATGTTGAGTGTCAGTTATCATTTAGGATTTTGTGCATAAATATTGTGGTGGAGGAATGTTTAGTCAAAGCCTAAGTCAGCAAGCTCCTCAGTGTCTACGATCAAAGGCATCAACTTAAATAGGTCTGATCAGGCATTGCAGAAGAGGGCAGGCAGTTTCAGCTGAGCAAAAATCACAGAGTAAAGATGACAAAATTAATCAGTCATTTCTTTGGCAGTAAATAATAAGATATGCTGAGGATTGCAGATGAGAGAATTTCCAGATTCCTTGGAGATGTGCCTGCTTAACACCTGATATATCTAAGCTTGTGCAGCCATCAAGATATGACCTTGATATATAAAAAAGTGCAGTACAGCTACTTGAGTATTAAATCAGGGTGGGTGTTGGATGCATGGATACTGTAATTATATAATACTTGCAGTAATTAAGGATCAGAAGAGTCTTGGAAATGAAAACTGTCTGTGATCTGTGTGTTTGTTTTAGAGAAGTAACAAATGTTAAATTCTACCTTTAAGAATTAAAAAAAATAAAAAAGGTAATTTTAGCTGATAAATTACTTTTTCCTGAAGATAACATTATATATTGTCTACTACTGAGAAACAGTATTTTCTCAAAAAAAATCCGTTACAAGGCAAGTGGGTGAAGCTTCTATTTAACTACAGTCTGTTAGCCAGCCACTGTATGCATGTTCAGGTGTCTGGCTTTGATAAAAAGTGTGCATATATGTATATATACATATACGTTCAAAGGCCCTAGCAAGTACAAAATACTGCTATGAAATTATAATATATTTCTATGGCTATTTACAACTGAGTGAAAAATTACAGTTTCTTCCTGTGGCTACATGTGTAGACATCCTTTGAGACTGTAGGTATGTTGGAGTTATAGCAGCATTTACAAAAGATGGACTGGAGAATTTTCCCTTCGGATTATTCTCCTCCATTTCTACTTTTTTGTTACTAGGCACTGGATTTGTTTGTTATCTGTTAAAACAACTTTCATATTTGGATTTAAAATTCAAGCGTATTATTTCAGCATTGAATTTGCTGTGTACTTTTGGTTTAGTTCATTCTTATTTTACTAGAAATAGAGATTGATTTCTCGCCTTTGTGAAGCTGAAGGAATATTACTTATTGCAGTTATCAAAGTATAAGCTATAATGGGATTTTGAACTACCTGGAAATTTTTTGTAGAGTTTTAATTTTATGCTGTTGACAGACTTTAAACAATTCTTCTTTTAAGTTCAGATGGAGTTTGAGTGTAGTTGATTGACTTAAAAGAAAGGAGGCAAACAGAAAAAAAAGATTGTGTAAACTCTACTTCTCTTCCCCAAATTTTACTACCAATAAATGCATTAAATATGCAGATATGCCCCAATTCACAGTGATTCTACATGTGGTGAAAGAACTGTCTCTTCCAGTTAATCACCTTAACAGTTTACAGTCACTGGAGATTAGTATCAATGGGACACTACTGTACCACCCTGCCAGTGAGACAGAATACTGCTCCACAGAGGTCATCTTAAGAGCAAAACAGTTAATTTATTAAGTTTTGATGCTTCAGTCTTTAAAGATTCTGATCCACAAACCATTTGCATGTGGCGGACGTCCAAGAAAGGCAACATTTTCTAGTCTGAACTGGAGGCAACAGACAAGAGTAACTTAGTGCCCGTCTTCTAAACATGTAAGCTGTAAGCTGGTCAAATATTTCTAGTATAGAAATGGTATTCTAGTATAGAATATTTTGCCTGTTAAGCTGATTATCTGACAGATCCTAAATGCTTAGAATGAAAAAGAAAAAAAAAGTAAAAAGAGAGAAAAAAGGAAAGAAAGAAAAAAAAATAAATTAAAAAATAAAAAAAGCCTTCATAATGTAATATGTATTACATTCAGGCTTTGAAACAAAACTACAGCTGTGTCTTGTATTTGTGGTATGGCAATTACTTTTTTACTTGCATTGTTGAATTTACTCATTCCATTATATATTTGGATATCTAATTAGCAACTTTATTTCAAGAGTGATTCTAGCTGAAGCAGACTGTGTACTGTATGGCTCCTTCAGTTCTAAGTTAGTGTTCTAAGCTTCAGCAAATGCTGTGTGTGCTCATCATCAGAAATATGGTTTTGTTACACACATGGATTTAAAAAGCATCAGGTTTTAAAATCTCAGCTCTTCAAATCTAATTCATGAAAGCAGCTGGATTTTGATAGACTTTCAAAGAATTGCAGACAGGATTCTTTCAGGCTGCTGAAGGACTTACATTCCCAGAACATGTAGCTTCAAGCAACCACTGCTGCCTTAAAAGAAAGTCTGGAGCAGGTTCCCTGCTAGGAAATTGGGAGTCTGAAAACCGTAGGAAACCTTACTGAAACCAGAGACTGTCTTCAGAAGTATTTCCGATGGGCTCCAAAGGAAGATTCCATTTTTGAAGGTGCACAGTGTTAAAGAAAAATGAAGCAAGATGAACTTTCAGTAAGTGTAGCTCTAGAGCAACCCCTCAGTTCTGAGAACTCCAAAGCAGCTGATTCCCACAGGTCCTGAATCCCATCTCCTGCTCTGCTGGGCTCCCTGCATTCTGCAGTCAGTATTAGGACAAAATAGGGGGATAAGGCTCTAGATAAGCTGATTACAAGTTGGTTTCATTTTACATGCACTAAATGTTGTTCCAGAAAGCTAAATCAGTGTTTTACAAACAAGCTTACTGTGTTATTTTCAGATGATAAGACATTTGAAGAAATCAAAATGAGCTGACGATGCTCAATTGCATCATCTCTATTCAGAAGCTTAGCTGTAAAATCAATTGCTTTATTCTAGGAAGTCTGAATGCCCACCTAAAGCCTAGTCTTCATTTTCAGATACCCTGCATTTTGGGTTCTATGCTTTGATATTAGGTTGTTGACACTAATGATGTTGCTAATAACCTAGAGGTGTTTTTCATTGGTGAAACTACCACCAGTAGTTACAGTAAATTCAAAACTGTATTTCCAAAGTTATTGTGTAAATTGTGTATTTCTAAAAATGTTAATTTACTGTTTCTCAGCTTCATAAAGTCCTCTGAGTTCATCATCTTCACTCTATCTTTTGTCTGAGTTTATTGAAAATGCCTACCATAATTCCAGAACGGTTTCAACAACAGTAATTTCAGAACCACCTTTAAGAAAGCAGTATTTTTTCATTAACTAGTGCAAAACTAAAAGAAAATTGATGACAGCAGATACTGGATCACCACTTACCAAAGTTTTGTTAGCAAGCCCTCTAAATACATAAAAATCAGTTACTTTTCCAGGTGTATCTACAATAGGGGCATTCCGTATGTACGACATAAGAGATTAAAGACCAAAGGATGCTTTCAGTTTTGTCTATGAAATATTGCTTTCTATATCTATCAAAAGGTTTGCTGTCAGAGTGGAGTTTGTAGATCTTTTTGTAGGCTTACTTTTCCTTCTAAACCGATGGAGATATTATTCAGATGTTCTTTGTTTAGCCCAGTGGGGAGAAGTCTCAAGAGAGCCATTCAGTTCAGTATCTTTCCTGTTGGGAGAGAATGAAGAAGATGTCAGATTCTTCTCAGAGATGCCCTGGTGACAGGAAGAGGCAACAGGCACAAACTGAAATACAGAACATTCTATTTAAACATAAGTAAAACTTTTTTTTGTTTTGGGGTTTTTTTGTGTGTTTTGTTGTGTTTTTTTTGTTACTGTAGTGGTAGTTAAACAGTGGAGCAGGTTGTACAGAGAAGATGTCTAGTCTCCATCCTTGTAAATAATGAAAACCCAGCTTGCTAGGGTCCTGGGCTTAAATCCAGCTTCCAGGATTCTATGATTCTTATAATGAAGCCAGAGCTTAAAGTAAACAGTTGCCAGAATTCAATAATATTATAGAGAATATATGGATTAATAATATTATATAGACTACATAGATTAATTATATATCAATGTTCGAGACTGATCTTCATATGTAATTTCTCAGGGACTTAAAACCAAAACAAAGCAGAAATATTTGATCAGTACTAGGAATGTAGTCCTCTACTAGTTACTTTAATCTTTATAAACGTTTTTGAGGAAGTGCAGACTTACGTATCACAGAACTACAGAGTGGTTGTGCTTGGAAGGTGATGCAAGGTGACTGTCGTGATCTGCGACTTGTTTATTTCCTTTTTGGAGAGATTTTGTCAGGATCTGCAAAGAGGTCAGCTTGCGGCTCTCACCTCTCACAGAGGAGCAGGAAGCTTTCACTGACTTTTAGGGTGAGACACTTGTCTGGTACTCACTGATGTTCCTAATGAAAGCAGCTGACTCCCGATTAGAATTTACAAATATGCATTTTATTAAAGAGATAAATTAATCAATTTGGGGCAGGATGTTCAAAGAGGTTAATAGAAAACAATAGAAGCAATAATAGAGAATAATGGAAAAACAACAATAATACTGTATCAAGGTAATTTCAATTAACAACAACATCACCACCACCCCAGCAATTTAAGGAATAACAATGACAATACCAATAAGGAGAAGGAAAGGAATGGGAAAAGAGGAGGTGGGGCGTGTGCCTGACAGATTGTAAAAGGAATCGCAGAGACTAAGGGGCCGGGTGAATGGCTAAGGAAGAATTAGGGGCAAGTAAATGTTTGCTTTTTACCCAAATCCCGAGATGGTCAGTTGTTCTATAGGTTTTCACTGCCTCACTGGTGGACAGATTAAATCTAAATGGAAACCTTGTTCTGTCACCCCACTCGAGCACACTTGATTTCAGTCTGTAAGTAGCACAAGTTGACAAGTAATTGTGAACAGTTGTAAGAAACAGCATCCACTTTATGAAGAAAAAAAACACGTATATGTTACTTGATGTTCAGTGCTGAGCATTTTAAGAATATTTATGTGGTCTTTAAATCATTAAGGTTAGAAGGGACTGCAAACATCATCAAGTTCCAACCCCCCTGCCATGAACAGGGAACCCTGCCACTAGACCAGGTTGCACAAAACCTCGTCCAAACTGGCCTTAAAAATCTCCAGGGATGGGGATCAACAACCTCCCTGGGCAACCCATTCCAGTTCCTCACCACTCTTATAGTGAAGAATTTCTTCCTAATATCTAACCTAAATCTCCCCTCTCTCAGTTTAAAACCATTAAACCTAGTCCTATCACTATCTTCTCTGCTGAAAAGCCCCTCCCCAGCTTTCCTGTAGGCCCCTTTCAAGTACTGGAAGGTGCTATAAGGTCTCCCCTTCTCCTATCTAGGCTGAACAGCTCCAGCTCTCTCAGTCTGTCTTCATAGCAGAGGTGCTCCAGCCCTTTGATCATCTTGGTGGCCCTTCTCTGGACCCTTTCCAACAGGTCTATATCTTTCTTGTGCTGAGGTCTCCAGAAATGTACACAGTATTCCAGGTATGGCCTCACCAGAGCAGAGGGGCAGAATCACCTCCTGGCCCTGCTGGCCACACTTCTTTTGATGCAGCCCAGGATGCAGTTGCTCTCTGGGCTCCAGTACACACTGGTGGCTCATTTCAAGCTTCTCATCAACTACCACCCCCAAGTCCTTCTCCTCAGGCTGCTCTCCAGCCATTCTTCACCCAGCCTGTATTTGTGCCTGGGATTGTGCCAACCCAGGAGCAGAACCTTGTACTTGGCCTTGTTGAACTTCATGAGGTTGGCATTGGCCCACCTCTCCAGCCTGTCAAGGTCCCTCTGGATGGCATCCCTTCCGTCTAGGGTGTCAACCACACCACACAGCTTGGTATCATCAGCAAACTTGATGAGGATACGCTCAATCCCACTGTCCATGTCTCCAACAAAGATGTTAAACAGCACTGGTCCCAGTACTGACCCCTGAGGATCACCTACCTCCGTTTGGACATTGAGCCATTGACCACAACTCTGGGTATGGCCATCCAGCCAATTTCTTACCTACCGAGTGATCCATCTATCAAATCTCTGCCTTGTCAGTTTGCAGACCAAGATGTCATGTGGGACAATGTCAAATGGTTTGCACAAATCCAGGTAGATGACATCAGTTGCTCTGCCACCATCCACCATCTCTGCAGCCTTGTCACAGAAGGCCACCAGATTGGTCACGCATGACTTGCCCTTGTGAAGCCATTGTTGGCTGTCATCAATTACCTCTTTATTTTCCATGTGCCTTAGCAAACTTTCCCAATCAGCAGGACCCTCACCAGACTGCCATGACCTCTCAAATATGATGGACAGAGGCTCAGCAACTGCATCCATCAGCTCCCTCAGGACCCGTGGGTGAATCCCATCAGGTCCCATAGATTTATGCACCTTCAGGTTCTTTAGATGGTCACAAACCTGCTCTACACCTATGGTGGGGGGTAATTCACTCTCCCAGTCCCTGCTTTCACCTTTTGTGGCCTTTGTGTTGAGGCTGGAACACTCGCCAGAGAAGACTGAAGCAGAAAAATAATTGAAGACCTTAGGCTTCTCAATATCCTGTGTTGCTAATTGTCCCGTTTCCTTCAGGAGAGGGCCTACACTCTCCTTGGATGTCCTTTTATCTCCAACATACCTAAAGAAGCTTTTCTTATTGTTCTTAACATCCCTGGTGAGATCTAATTCTAGCAGGGATTTGACTCTCCTAACCTGATCCCTAGCTGCTCAGACAACCTCTCTGTAATCCTCCCAGGATACCTGCCCTAGCTTCTACCCCCTGTATGCTTCCCTCTTCAGTTTGGGCTTTTCTAGGAGCTGCTTAGTCATCCACACCAGCCTCTTGGAGTTTCTACTTGACTTCCTCTTAGTTGGGATGCAACGCTCTTGGGCCTGGAGAAGGTGATGCTAAAATATCAGCCAGCTTCCGTGGGCCCCTCTACCCACCAGGATGTTACCCCAAGACACTGCCTTGAGCAGATCCCTGAAGAACCTGAAATCTGCCCTTCTGAAGTCAAGAGTAGTAAGCTTGCTGTGAGCCTTCCTTGCTCTTTTAATTATCTTGAACTCCACCATTTCATGGTCACTACAACCTAAGCTGCCCTTGAGCTTAACATCCATCACCAGCCCTTCCGTGTTGGTGAGGACAAGGTCCAGCATAGCACCTTTCCTTGTTTGTTTCTTGATTACATGGAAAAGGAAGTTATCATCCTTGCACTCTAGGAACCTCCTGGATTGTTTGCGTTTAGCAGAATTGTTCTTTCAAGAGATGTCAAGGTGGTTGAAGTCTCCAATGAGGACTATGGTTTGTGAATTTGAAGCTGCTCCTATCTGTCTATATAAGGTCTCATCTATATTATCCTCCTGCTCAGGTGACCTCTAGCAAAAAAAAAAAAAGCTTCCCTGTGTCATCATGTAAGTCCTCATTGCTGTTTAGTCTAAATGTGATCATGCTGCCAGTGAGGCAGGTGTGTAAACCACTCTGCTTCCCTTGGAGGACCTATCATAATAACAGTATTACAAAACGACCTTTCAGGGTATGAACCACCTTCCACATCTAATTGTGAAATCTCCAATGTACTGCAAATGGGTTTACATGCCAATTGTGTGCCTGAAGAAGTCACAAAAATCTGTGTGGTTTTTTAAGTGTAGCAGTTTAAGATTTGCATCTACAGCCTTATAACTGAAGTCCAACAGTGCCATCCACTGCTTTTCCAAATAAAATTCCAAATATTTCTTCCTCATAGGGCTTTAGGGAAAATATGACATAATAATCTTGTCCTCTTAGTATTTTACATGGTAGTTATCAGATACAGAGTAAAATTTGTTTAAAGAAAGTCAAAGAATAAGAGCTTACATTAAATATTGCTAGGAGGACCTGCAAAGCAAAATCCCTATAGTGTGAATAATAAAATCTAAAATACTACATTTAATTTGGTCTTCTTTCTTACCCCAAAAATAATAAATATATTATCATCAAATACATCTACTATTATGATGATCATAATTCTTGTAACCCACTGTAATATAATTAAAGACACCTTTCAAGGTGCAAACTGTAATGGAATTTGCTTAGGTACAGTACTGAACACTAATGTGGTGAATTGTATTGGACACTCAATGTCCAAGCCTCTGCTGTCTGACTAGGTAACAAATGAGTTGCAGTTGCATCCAAACAGTCTTCCTCAGTCTCTGAATATCTGCTACCTGTTATATGCTATTTCTAGCATAGGAAATTTCATAGCAGCTTCATAATAAGTTTTAAGTACAGATCCATTAAACAGTCATGTTTTTTCTAATTATTTACCCAAATCTTGAATGTCAGGATCTCTGTCTTGACTCTGATTCAAGCTTTTCACAGATGCAAATAGGATATGAAACCCTTGTGTTGGGTTTCAAATACCTTTCCTCTGAGATTTTCAAGTTATCTGGCATGACCTGGGTTTTAGCTGCTATTACGAGTCTGAGCTAATAGATTTTACTGCAGAACTTTCTGGCTTTTTACCAGCAGTTGACATAACTACTTCTGTTTCTCACTTCTTCATCTGAAAGCATATGACTCCAGAATGCTCTTGAAGTAATCAAAGTGGCCTGCAAAACCATTCCTAAGACCTAAAAATTGCAACCATTGCCAGTCTTATAATTCTAGCTGCATTTTTCTCTTTTCCACCATTATATTTTCATGTCAAAAGAATACACAATATCTGTCATGTCAAATTAAAGTAATTTACTTACCAAAACCAGTAAATTACTATGATGTGAAATATTTCCAAACCCTTCTGAAGGCTGTTTGCTCTATTAATTCTGTTCTATTGTTAATTGACAAAGAAATAGAAGTTATTGAGCCATGTATATTCAGCATATCTCATAGAAACCTTTTGAAAGAACGTTCTGTCTGTGAAAGTCTAATAACAGTCCTTCAGGATAGCTTTCACAGCTGGGTAAATGTACCTCTTGGGGCTCAGGTTTTACCGTGTGCTTTTCTTAACTCCTAGTTTTTATGCTTTAAGACTATATATAAAGGAATAACAGCACTTTAAATCTTCCTTGGCTGTAGTTAAAAACACAAAATACTCCATGCTTACGTTTCTCCAGTCTTCTTATTCTTGATGTCTTCTTGACTGCAGGACTCTGTTCTCAGAGTAAGTGGAAATATGTATAATTTTTGAGGGGAAAAGGTGTTTAATAACACCAATAACTGAGTCAAAAAGCCAAAGCTGGACCAAATGGGTCTAAAAGGCAAGGTAAAGTTCCACTTCTGCCTGTATGGAGTAAGGTGATTTCTGAAGACCTAGCTCAGGCAGCCAACCAAGCATGTGGCTGAAATAGAGGACCTTTATTTCAGCAGTGCTTCAACCATTGCAGCATAGTTTTAGAAGGTCATAGTTTTAGATTATAGATTTCAAAAGCCTTTACTCTCCCACTCTTTTTTACGACCAGTAGGAGGCATGACAGGCTTTCAGGCAATGGGCTAAGGTTTCTGAGAACCTCTGGGCTACTTGCAGGATAAAAGATGGGTTAATTTGGTAGAGGCAGATTGCAGGAATCTCTTTGATACAGGTGGTTCCTTATCTTGCACAAAGCAAAGGTATTGCTGTGTATAGATTGCAAAAATAAAGGGATTAATTTTTAGATACAATATATCTTTTAACGTGCCAAAGTATTTTTTTAAATCTTTTTACTACTTTACATTTATCATGTTTGAATTATCATAGAGGTTTTTTGTAAACAGTAAGATTTGTGTACAAGAAACAGATACGTATATGTACGTGCACTGACTATTCCATATCCCTACAAGTACAGTGAGTTCAGTACCACTTATTTTATGAGTTCCTCATTTTGTAGCATTAGCTTTGAAACACATACAAAAAGTACCAGTATAGTGAAACAAACTAGAATATTTTATGAGTTTCAGCATTATGCAAGGTACAGGCAGGGGTGCAGAAACACCAAGTGAAAGCACAGTATTAAAAGCCAAATACATTTCATAGAAGAGTTCTCAAATATACCACTAACCAACACAGCAAGAAAGACACCTTGTTAAGAATTCTGTCAGCCAGCTTATTATACATTTCCAGTTATATATTTAATTTTGTTTTTCGTATCATGTATGCTACATCATGACATGTTTTTCTTATCCTTATTGTGTGCCTAAAGAGCATATCTCCCGGTGTGTTTGTGTAAAGCCCTGAATATTGTCTCCTTTAGATATATTTTCCCAATTGAAAGGACTATGCATAATACTTGAAGGGTGTGTTATTGGTGTTTCTTTTGCCATAAAGCACAAGTAATTCAATCCCATACCTTCAAAAAAGTTGATCATGATGTCTAAATAGCATCTTAGGTCCAGTCTGTATGGCAAATAGTATCACCAGGGCTTGTGAATTTAACATAGATGTAGCAATTTTGCAAGTATCCCTGAAGTTACATGGAAGGTTTGTGCTCTTCTGTGATCTTTGTGAAGCAAAATGGAAAACTTCATGAGGCAGCTTAACAGAAGGTGAAATAAAATGTTGCTCTCCTTTTTTCTTTATTGCCAACAGCTGCTAAGATTTCTGAGTTAGCTCACTGTAATATACGCACAGACTTTCTACCTGGGATGGTGATTACCATTCACCTACTTCAGAGACAAAATAATTATAATCTTGTACATTATCTCATTGAGCTGTTTTAGTAATAGACCCTCAGACTACCTCAGTGATATCTTGTATACTGCCACTATTTCACTTTTCATCTGCTGGACTGTATAAAACAAAGGTGATTTGGAAAATTATAATCTTGTACATTATCTCATTGAGCTGTTTTAGTAATAGACCCTCAGACTACCTCAGTGATATCTTGTATACTGCCACTATTTCACTTTTCATCTGCTGGACTGTATAAAACAAAGGTGATTTGGAACTGCAGCAACTTTTGTTTAAAAAAAAAAAAAATCAATTAAAATCAAGCACATAGTAAAACTTTGGGTTTAATTTGATAAATAATTGCATTTTAGGTTCAGGAGCTAGGAGCTCATGTTTTTACAACTGCCTGGCCCAAAGATAGGGCTGTCTGCTGCTGCTAGACCACAGTCCCTTATGTAGAGCTAAGAGTTAAATACAAATATCCCAGTGTTAGGGCCAGGCTGCTGTCTCACAAATGTGTATATCCTGTGGGTGCTGCCCTTTCTCTGGTGTTGCTATAGGCATTGATCTATGCAGAAATAGAAACAGTTCCTCCCACCAGTTACTGTTGCTGCTGAAGTGAGAATGATGTATGCCAGTTCTCAAGACATGGTGATCTGTGTGAGGATGAAACGAAATTTGCACAGAAAAAGCCAAGAGTGCAGCACACTGAACCAGCTGGAATTGCACAAAGACAATGTTATTGAAAGTGAATCTAGATTTTCTAATTATTATATTGACAAATTTATTATTTATATATAATGGGGACAATCCTTTTAAGAAGCAGTTACAGGAGACATTATGTCATGTATAGGACATTTTGCCTGTGTAAAGACTCTATAAGATGTCCCTCCTGTATGTCCCAAAAGACCAGAATTTAATTTGAAAATATTACTATTACAGAAAGCGAGAATCATTTCAGACATGTTGGCAAATGGTTTTCTTGAAGCACTGGTCATGAGCTGTTGAGGCTTTCTTCTCTGTTAGTAGTCTTAATAGAAATTACAGAAGTTACCTAACTACTGGAATTATTATAGCTACCATAAAATAATTTTAATCTGACTTCCAACACCTTCCTTCTCTGTAGTAGGGAATGAATTTTTTTAGCTGTCCTATTATGTTTACATAACAGTGCCTGTTTCCAAAGAACTGATCTTGTTTGGATCTCGTAGCAACAGCTTAGGTGGTGAGGGACAGAGTTACCTTCTAGCAAACATAATTGCCTAGCAACAGCTTAGGTGGTGAGGGACAGAGTTGCCTTCTAGCAAACATAATTGTGCTTTGGCCACAAAGAGGGAGAATTCAAAAGTTAGGCAACAGACCACAATGCTATAGCTATATCCTTCTTTTTAAAAAATATTGGGGTTTGGACCAATATCATGGTTTGAAGGCACTCATTTTTAAATGTTAGGTAAGGATTAGAAATAAGGTTTAGGAAGTATGGAATACCCCCGTATGGGAGGTAAGATGATGTTTCTCACATGCCAGTGCATTGCCATTCAGCTGCTGGCATACACCAAGTGTTTGTATTTCTGAGGAGTGCTTCATTTCTCCCCAAGGCTTTATCATTATTAGCCTTCTCAATTAGATTTTTTGTGTGAGCAGGATGCAAAGTTGAGGCTAGCATACATGGGTGCAATTCCTCAGTGCAAGGAGTGTCTCTTTAGAAGTCAAACAACTTTGATCCTGTCTTCAAGCTCTACAAGCAGGTGGAGTCAGAACATGGCTTTTCGTGCAGAACCTGTGTTTGGGCTAGGTATTTCAAACTCAAAACAAGTCTAAAACTTTGAAGACAAAATCAAGACCTGAATGTTGAGGCATGACTTATTTTTCACTTATATGTTACCTTTAAAACATTTTATCAGATTCTATTTCAAAATAATAGAATACCTCATTTAGTAGAATTACTTAATAATTTCATTATTATGTCATGCATATTTAAATTCAATCACTTTTTGCTTCTCACCTTATTAATTACATTTTGCTATTGAAATAGTTTGATTATCCTCTTCAGTGTCCTGTCTAAAGAAACCTTTGCTTACATGTGAATATTTTAAATTAAGGATAAATTAAATTCCTTTTTGCTGTCAAATCCAAATTGTGAAAATGCATTGCATGGCTTTGAAAATCAGTACACTCTATTAGCAGACCTGTCAATATAAAAAGTGCATTCCATTTCCCCTTTTTGCTCTAATAACCTTTTCTATGTTACTCAGAGGCAGTTCACATAATCAGAGTATATTGTCAGCTTACTGGAGTTGGGGAAGCATGAAATGAAAATCGCGTTAATATTGATCCAATTCTCTTACTTGCAAGTGTCCTTGATGTCCTTTCCACAGAGCAATAACTGTTGGTGTGATGTAGTTATTTTTCCTCTCAGCTATTAATGTACTTCTGTAAAATGGCTGGAAACGCAGTTAGGAAAATTTTATTGCTCTTAATTTTTTTTTTTTTCTTGTGTATCATCTTTGTCTGTTTAAGTCATCCACAGCACATCAGAAAATTCAGATACTTTCTGCAATTTATCAAACTACAGTATACACTGAGAGGCTGCATCTCAAACTGACAGGGATTCGTAAAGGTCATCAGTCATGAAATATGAATCCAGTCATGTGTGTACAAGTTATGGTGGCAAACTACATCTTAATCCAAATAAAAACATTTGACTGTTTTAAGTTCCTATTAGAAGGACTTCTTCTGGTTCCAGGCAGAATGGAAACTGTCCTTCAAGAGCCTGACATGCCTTGTAACATTTGCTGGACTGGGTATATATCCAGCTCTGTCACCTGTTGACTATTTATGACTGGTGCTGAATCAATGTAGGATCCCTTCTTACATGGTCAGAACACCTGAAATCTCAAATAAATATCATTATAATATTGATTACTTCTAAAAATTTATTTCATTACTGCTGTGGACTTCAAATTTACTATCTATAAACAACAAAAATAATTAGTGTCCAACATAGTAACTTCATCTGTATTTTGTGTAGGACTGTTTATATTATAAATATAAAATACTTTAACTGCAAGTATTTACTGTTTAAAAAGCCCTCAACTTCATCTGAGAAAACCATTCATTTTGGCCTTGCCCATATTCTCAGTCTCCTCTTTGGTATAGTTTGCATCTGTCTGATTTTTGCAATGCAAAACATCTGAGAATTTTTAAGAGGAAAATCTATACAACAGTAAAATATTTATTTACAAATGACTTGAATAGAGGAAATCATTTGGTCAGATACTAGGTAAAAAATTGCAGAAAAATGTCTGAAATACCTATAATTCAATTTTCAGGCATTTATCTATTGCAGAAAGCAAAAATGTGATTTGGTTTTACTTTTAGTGGAAGTAATTTCCAATACAAATGTATGCAATTTTTAATTTCTATACAATTTTTATAGTTTTTCTCCCTCATTTCTTCAAAGACCCTTAATAACGAAAATAAGATTTAGATTCCTCTGGCTTTCATTAGATCTATTAAAAACAGCCTTCCTTTAATAGCAGTCACTTCTCTGATTCTCTGGGCGAACTAAATTATATGCCAATCAAAGTTACCTGTTCCAGAAACACTTTGCAATTTAAAGAGCAACTCTAGCAGACACAGGTGGGGACAGTTCATCTTGACATGCCAGCACCAGCTTGCTCCTCAAAGCCAGGTGGCCAATCTCTTCAGCAGCCCCATGGATACCTAGTGCACGTTTCCCATGAAGTGAACACAGTCTTAGGAAGGCTGACTCTGTAGCCGCAGTGGAAAGATTAGTCTGGGGTGGAGTGGTCACCATGTCAATGATTTAATCTTGCTGGGTTTTGTAGAGGTCAGTTTACAGACTCCCAAGCAGCTGCTCTCCATAACTGTGACCGCTGAGAGGGTCCCGGTGCCTAATCAAGTTAGTTAAGATTAGCAATGAAAGCAGAGGTTTAAACTGTAAGATTATATAAAGCAGGAAGATTATCTCATGAAACTTTTTATAAGTATTTTCAACTATTAATAATGTTGAACGAACAAAAGAGGCAGATAATAGTGTTGCATTTTAATTCTGTGCACAAATAAGATTGATTCTTCCTGTCAAAGTTAGTTTGTACAACAAACAAAAAAAATCTTCCAAAAAAAAGCATAGCTTTCAAACTCTGTTCATAAATTATATTTTACCTGTAATGTAATTCCATTGTTCACATCATGACCTATCAGGTAGCTTCTGTGAGGAACTAATTCTGAATTCCTTTATTTAATAAAATATTAAAAACTTACTTAGGTTATTAAAATTTGGCAATAAAAGCAGCATTCTACAAAGTAATACATACCAGTGATCTGTAAGGAGAAAAAGCAACTTTACCCTAAAAAGTTTCTAAGAAGGTCTAGGCTTCACAAAAACTGTACTTTGGCTGCTATAAAAGAGAGTTTTTAATTAAATGCAGCATTTTACTGTAAAGAGAATGGACTTTACTTATGTCAAAATGCTCCTTTAGAAGCCACATAAAACTGTAAAAGACAATATATGAAAAAGCTTTCTTATAGAAAAGAAGAACACCATCCCATGAAGCAGATTTCCAGATGTTTGGAAACATTAGAATTTCCTGTCAGTATATTTAGGTAACATTAAAATGAGGTTAACTTTCCATTCTGCCATCTCTCTTCAAAGATCAAAGAGGGCTCACTGCATAAATTGCCTTATCAGTAATTCGTTGAAGTAAACTATGGAAACAACTTTATAAGAAGCAGTAGTCTCCTTTTGTTGGTTACAGTATGACCAAGTGAGCTTTCCTTAAAATGTTACATATTTTTACCTCATTTTAAGCTCAACACAAAGAGAACAATTTAAAATGCTATGTTTGAATATGGCTAGAATAGAGAACTGAAAACTCCTTCCCTGTGTTCAACTAAATTGTATTAATTCATGCAATGTCTCATAAAATAAGGATCAATAAACAGAAATGTAATCAACAAAATGCTATGTTTGTATTGCTAATTTTAAAAAAATATATTTGGGGATGGTTTTCTAGGTTTGAACACAACATTATCTTTGAAATTCATACTGCATCCCTAGAGGCAAAAATTCAGATATTACAATACCCCCCCCCCAAAAAAAAAAAAAAAAAAAAATAATTTAAATATTGCCTGTATTAAATACTTCTGGAGGCTGTAGCTGCAAAATAGCATGAGATTTCTCTGCTCTTGGGAAATTATTAGGGGTTTTTGGGAGGTAGGTACGGGTTTTCTTTTTGTCTGCCTAATAATTTCTGTTTAAGGAAAAGTAGTGCTACTGGAAGAGAGATTAGAGAATTTTTGGCAATACTGTAAGAGTTTACTGTGCAGCTCATATAATGTTTCAGACACATAAAATACATGCCTTTCGCTGGAACTTGGGGTTTTGTAAGGGAGTGCTGGGTGGTTTCTTCATTTTCTTTTAAAGATGAGCTCTTTTCAGTTATCTTAAAGCTACTGTAGAAAGACCATTTTCAAAATGCAATTTTTTTTTAATTACCAAGATTATAACAGGTGTAAAAATAGGTGGTTGGTTTTTTTGTGTTGGTTTTGTTTTGTTGTTTGGTTTGGGTTTTTTTTAATCACTGATCTAGTCTTATATATACATTCTCTTGAAATATCTTTAAGACGGACCCTGCAAGTTTCAAGAAATTAAGGCAGCAACTTCAGCTGGATTTCAGTGTGAGCTGAGTGACTTATTTTCTTCTTTGCAAAATATAACTTTAATAAATACTTATCGGCTTATTACAAGGTTTCTTTCTAAATCCCAGTCTAGAAAAACATCTCTTAAGAAAGTGTTTGATATGGACAAGAACTGATAGCTTCTGCCAGTTCCAGTTCTGTGCACTTCTATGTCAAAAGGTTGCTTTCTTGAAATTATATCTAGTTTCTTTTTTTTTTTTTTTTTTTGCTGTTTTAATGGATTTGAAACATTTTCTGACTGTCTAACTGACAGACTCCTCATGCCTTAAAAAGAGTTTTAAATTAAATATCTGGAAATTAACTTCATTTCATAGTGATTTTGCTGAGTCTTTGAAAAAATAATTTGAGTTTTGATTTTTTTAAAATATGTTGAATCATTAAGTATTAATTTATTAATCTCTCCTTTTGATATGATTTTTTAACGATACCAGACATAGTTTTATGTCATATAATTTTTTATTCAGTTTGTTGTCTGGTTTTAAAGAGACAAGGTTTATTGTTTTTTTCTTTTTACTGTTATTTGGAGAGGCTGTCTTATTTGAAAACCTTTTTGAGGTTGTCTTGAAATACGAAAATAGAACATCTGTGACAGATCTGTTTTGAACATATTTCACATTTCAGGATCCAAGGAGATCTGGTGGTCTGTGGTATTCGCTTGTTAATTTATTGATGAATGGGTAGAAAGGCCACGAAGTGCACTCAGTACAGCACGTCTTCCAAAGATAGATGATCTCAAATAAATTCTATTCCCAATCAGTTTTTGATTTGTTAGGTGTTAAACCATTTCTTTGTAAGGACAGTGTTTACAAGCCTTGTAATGAGACAGCCCTGAGAGACCTTACTCTTCTTGCTGTAATTTTGATAAATGGAACTCTAATTCATAAAGGATATAGTGATTGAAGGGCAACTCTGGGTCTCGTACACTTTCATTTAGATAAATGTACACCTCAGTACAGCAAAACTGAGGTGCACTCAACAAAGTGATAAATTTAAACAACAGCCAAACCAGAGCTTTTTTTTCATCAAGACAAAGAAGCACCATTTGCCATATTTCTTTTAGATAAATGTATGTTTAATATTATAAACCAGAATGGATTTTAGAAACATTTGTCTTGCTGCTAAGCTCCAAATTTGCCAAACTAATTTAATGCCTTCTATTTTACCATGTTTCCTAAATTGGTGTATGGCAGTGTTTCTGTAATCTGGTAACTGGAGCCCTCATCAGAAAGAATTTAAAAGACACTGCATTTTAGATTCTTCTGATGCATTTTAAGTCTTAGTAACAATTTGGGTTTGGACCACTTTTTCTTGTAATTTCAAAAATATATCTGCTTGCATAAATAATGTTAAATAACTGTCATTAATCTAACCAGTTACAACAGAAATGGTTGACTCTACAATTCATCCAGATTAGTACTTTTGAAGTTACTCACTTTTAGATTATCACATTTCATAAAGCTCAGACACTTTTGCAACACTCACTAGAACTAGCAAAAAGAGAACAGTATTTTCATGCTTCCTTCTTCTATCATGTTCGTTCATCCCAGGCCCCATCTCCTTTAGTGTCAAATCCTTGATAGAAGGAGCTACTGCTTGCTAAGTAAACACAAGTGTAAAAAGATCCAGAACAATTCTGATGTAGTAAAACTGAAGGTCTGTTACAGCACATTACTCTTTTGTGTTTTACCAAAACTCCTACAATTACTTTGTGTTAATTATGAAAGAAAAACCCCAAACAAGCAAAACAAACTAACAAAAACAAAAGCAAAAACAACAACAAAAAAACAGAAAAAAACAACCTAATAAGCAAAGAAAAAATCCCGAAATGTACAAAAACTTTTCCAATAATTAATTACTTTGATTTTAAATTAGATGGATAATTGCAGTTATTTGTACTAATTAGTAACCTATGCAAGAGTGGTAGGGATCACAGCCTAACAGCTGAGCACAGCAGATCACAGTGTATTTGTAGATATTGTCTTAATCACTATCAGAATCAGTATGGTCCCAATGAAGAGAGCAACAAATAGGAAGATTAGAGATGTTGTCCTTAATTTTGGGCATGGTGAAAAAAAATGAGGGTTTGCTTATTTGGTTGTCTTTACCTTGCTCTGTGGTTTCAGAAATAGCAATTGGGAAAACAGCGATAGTATACAAAGATTAATATTAGGTAAGGTAAGACATGAGGTTGTCTCAACCTGTACGGGTCCAATATCAAGTGGTATGCTAACAGTGATCTTCAGAGTAAACACACTAACTGAAAAATATACCTCCAGCATTTTTATTTATATGATGTGACTCTCCTATGCTCAAACTAATTAAAAGACTTATAAGAATAGAAGATAAAATCATAACACCTTCCCCACTGTTAGTAATTAAAAAAATGCCTGACACATCAGTTCCATTCCATCCATCGGTCTGCACTAACTGATCTGCTTACTATATTCCTCTTTATTGTCCTGTACTAACATGAGGCCAAGCATCTTCCATTGGGCTTTAAATAATGATTTTACATCTGCCATAATACTCATCATCATGTGAAGTTCAGGCCTTGTGGAAGACAAACAAAATCCACACATGCCTGGTTTTGCCCTAACGTCACTCATTTTTCTGTATCTTAGTAGTAAGCAAATCTCCAAAATATCATACAGAAAGGAGAGATGAGATTTGGGCTTTATTTCTTGACTGGCAGAACTGGAATGCCCGTATCTTTTACAGTCCAAAGTGAAAATTCAGGGTTTCTGTTTAGGAAAAAGACAAAAAACTTTCTTTCCTGAGGTTACTGTGAATTTGTAGTACTGCATACAAAACTAATGACCTCTCCCCATCTAACAGAAAACACCATGCAGATGTCACAACAGTCCGTGAAAGCTATTTATGATATGAAAGTTTCTATCATCTGACCACACTATGATTAATTTCTTATAGCATGCAAATAAACTCTGTCAAGTGCTAGTAGCACCTTCCCAAAATATAAGATAGTATATCTCCTGCCATAAGGAGCCATCAGTCTGAATACAAGAAGTCAGTTGTAGGCAAGAAGAAAGGGTAAGACATTCCTATGAAGTCCTTTGAGGTAATTGGCACATGTCCATACATCAACATTTTTTATTGTGCTTCTTAAAAACACACACACACAGATGCACACCAAAGTTCCCTCACCATGCTTGTTGGTTTATTGTCTTTTTTGGATCTCTGCATACCCTGTCTTGTTGTTACACTATGCTGAGACAATCCATCTCCTGCTTCACCATCCTGTTTGTCCTATCTCTAAGATTAAAATAATGACAAATTTTGAATTCTCAAACGTAACTCCGTTCTTTAGAGTAGGTGGCATGAGCTCTAAGAGGTCAGTCAAAGTCAAGATACCAGGAACCCAAGAGAAACTCC
>NW_009953393.1:2989262-3001173 GCF_000747805.2 Chaetura pelagica | reverse complement strand
TAGCTAATTGAAAACTAATGAAAAAACATTGAGCAAAAAGCAAATAGTAATTATTAAAAGCAGAAGAGTATTTGTGGAACAGTTTGTATTTTATTTGAGATGTATTCTGAAAGACAGAATAAGGCTGCAAATTTTTAAACCTTCTTGAAAATGTTCCTTCTTTTTTTGAATAAAGATGTTTTATACTGTGTTTTCTTCTAACTACTTGACTGTGGTTGTTTTCCATTTGAAATGTTATTCAGGTAAATTTGCAACATTTGTAACTTTTTTTAGGCACTGAAGAGGATGTAGTGAAGTCAAAGAAGACTTTCCGAAGTCAAGCTGTGGTGAATCAAAATGCAGAAACAGAGCTTATGCTGGAAGGAGACGATGATGCTGTCAGCCTGCTCCAAGAGAAGGAGATTGACAACCTTGCAGGTAATTGTATTTTTCATTACAACTAAGAGAGGAACCAAATGGCTTCTTTAAACTTAGTTCTTAACCTTTGTGGTTGGTGTCTTTACAGCTATGTATACAATTACAATACAGATTCTTTGTGTTCTAGTTTCAGCATAGTTCTACTAATCCATCCTACTTCCATCAGCTAGGGGAACTGACTATAAAGGATGTGCCTATTTCACAGTCTTTCAGCAGAGATGTGAGAAATATCAATACCT
The DNA here is from genome assembly GCF_000747805.2 of Chaetura pelagica. Classification (NCBI taxonomy): domain Eukaryota; kingdom Metazoa; phylum Chordata; class Aves; order Apodiformes; family Apodidae; genus Chaetura; species Chaetura pelagica. The sequence goes on along the minus strand of NW_009953393.1, from coordinate 3,000,517 downwards.
CAAGTGCTTTTATTACTGCCTGTAAGTTCTTGAGGAAAATTCTGTAAAACCACTGTGAGAACATCTCTCTTTTATAGTTAAAATGGAAGGGTGGACTAGCTCTGTAACTCAGGGTTTTGTGAGTCAGTGTGTGGTTGTGCAGGTTCATGACCTGATCCCATGTGCCACGCAGCTTGTGGAGAGACACCTGCGCTCCTGCTGGCACCCGCCTCTCTCGCTGATGGAGTTCAGGGGGATCTGCAGTATTGCAACCCATCTGTCACAGTGAGGGAAAAAGTTGCCTGTTGCAAACAGGATCTAAGAAGGAATGAAACCATAACCAATCTATGAACTTTGTTAGTTAGCAGATGATCTGGGAATTAACTCTCTTTAAAAATGAGACATGAGATCCCTTCTGGTCCATTCTCCCTGGGTGAAGGTATGCAGTGAGAGCTCAGTTTTATCCATCCTCTAGCAGCTTCTGATACATTTCTGTTGCCAATCCTCCCTTTCCTGGGCACGTAGTCTAGAAAGAAAGGCAAGTAGAAACTTGAAAATGCACTCTTTTCTCAGACAAGATAAAAATGTGAGAACTGTGAGATGCAATATTACATTTTTATAATTTTAAAATACCTTTATTAAACTTCTCCACTAAGGGGAAGGTTTGTGATGTCTCGGGGTTTTTTCTTTCCCGTATAACTGGATTTCTGAAATAGCTACCTCTTTGCTCCTGCACTTTCTTCTGATGACAAAGTGAAAATCTTTAGCAAGGAAAGATCACAAATGGACAGTAAAAACAAAATGAAAGAAAACAAACAAAAGCAAAAAATGCCTACATGAAAGTTAGTCTCATGCTTTGAAACTAAAGTAGAGCAGAGGGGGAAACTAAATGCTTTTATTTGGGAGCAACTGTCAGTATATGATTATCACAGTTAATATATCGATCGGCTTGCTTCCTGAATCTGCAGCTAACTATTGCTGAGACACTGTTGTCTTAAGTCAATAAAACAGTAAGACAAGCAGGACCATTAGGGGAATCGTTTGATCGATGTCCCTTTCTCCTTTAGAAGGAAAACTTTGTACTGCTTTGGCAAAGTTCCTATGTCTGAGAACAGTACTTCCAAGTAAATCTGCATCCCGTAGCTGTAGTTTAAAGGCTGCAATAAGAAACTACATTGAAATATTTATTAGAAATGCAAAGTAAACATGAAAAATTCTTGCCCATTTTGGAAAATCTCACATTTTGCTGACAAGTTCTTATATGGGCCCCAACACTGCCATTTCCTTCAAATGAAAAAAAAAAAATAATAATGTTGTTTTGGTGTGTCTTTAGGTATTTCTGTGCCATATACCTTTTCACTAAATGTCACTACATGTATGAGTTCCTCTGCTCCTTCAGGACATGGCACAGTATCCTAGTCCTTTCCTTTTACAGCTTGTAGAAACTGGGAGATATAGTCAGTATTAGAAAAACAGAAATCATAGAAACTGAAGCCAAGTAACTTTTTAAATAATGACAGGAAGTTTGTCCTAAGTGTCAGAAATTAGCCTTTCTGTTCCCCATCAACACTAACAGGACAAGCAAGGTGCTTCCAAGTGTGGTGAGGCGATGCCGTAACGGTGCTTTATGTGTACCAAAACCTGTGAACTTCTCAAAAAGAACCCACATTCCATTGCCTCATTTTTACTATCAGATTAGCTGCAGCCTTTGCTACTCAACTCTTGCTCTTTTTTGGAGCTGGAATTATTCTGAGAGGTAATAGTCACACACGATGTTGTATATGTCTTCTGTAAATTTTGCCAATCAGTGAAAAAAAACCTGAATACCTCCACACCCTCTTTTTCACTGCATGATTTTGCATACAATTATGACATTGTTTTCCATGGTTATCAGTAAATGCAATTAAACTTGAGTCCAGTTTCTGAAATAAATAAAAAACAGTAGTCAAGGAAGGTGAGTTTTATACTGAAAAGAGTAGAGCAACCTCTGTCATCTCTGAGGAGCGGGTCCCAGTAAAGCTGTACATTCTTGCCTAATTTTAAAGAGCTAGGTAGATTCAGTGTATGTGATCTGGGAATCTTGGAGCTATATCACATTGTGGTAAATCATAGCATCATTTATATCTAGTTACTATTCAGAGCAGAGTGACACACAGGAATTTCTATATTCAGATGTACCTCCAATTTAACTTGAAAGTTTAAATCAATTTAAAACCAGTTTACAATTATTTGGATTGTCTTAGCAAGGGATAGAAATTACACAAAATCATTATAAACCAGATTTAAATTGATTTAAGATTGTCTACATTTAACTAAAACTATTTAACATTGTTTATTCCATTAAACTAAGGCACCTTTTAAAAAGACAAGTCCTTAGGTTTTCTAAAACTTTTAACTAAGAGAATATGCTACAATATCTTGATTTGTGAAGTAAAAAATGAAAAAGAGGGAAAGTTTGAAACAGATTGAGACAGTTCATACAAAGTTATCTGTACAAACCTTTTGTTCTAGAGACTCTTTATAGTTTTTCATCAACCATGTGGCCCAAATCAATGTTAAGTTCACTTTGATAAATTACATATGGGATGGAGATTTTTTTTTATAATTATAGTCTGAATATTTTTATTATATAATCAGTATTCCATATGTTGCAATGGCAGTTGGTCAGATTTCATTATATTAAGTAGCAATTTAATAAAATATAAAAATCAGATCCCATGTTATTATGGTCTTAGAACTATGACTTCTAAGTTTTAGCTAAAGCCGTATTTTAACTGTCCTACAGTATGAGTTATCAAAAGATGTTGCATTTACATATTAAAATATTTTACATTTTTCTGTTTCAGTTTTAGCTCCTTTACTTCCCAGACTATTCACTTCAAGAGGCAAGTCACATCTCTGTTAGAACTAATGATTGAGATAGCCTAGTTAACTGTAATAGTTTTCTAATATATAGTGAATCTGTGGGTAATGCAAGCAAACGTACTGTAGTGAGTTGATATTACTAACTCTTATTTTCCTTTTCAATTTTCTAATGCTGCAGTAGGCCTTTAAATACTGACCTTTTCTCTTAAGAGCCTGAGAATTCAAATTTGCTAACAATGTGTCTTCTGCTTGAAATGAAATGAATACATGAAAAATATATGGATGTATTCTGATACTGTAAGTTGGCATTCTCAAAGTGAGACATGTTGTAATAGATAATTGTTATTTCACCTTTTTTTTTTTTTTTTAAAGTGCTGGTCTTGCACTAAAATAGGTTATTTAAACAAAACAGAATGAATATTGAACTAATCAATTTTTATGAATTTTACATTTTAGAAAGACCTTCTCTTCTCTTTGTTGTAAAGTTGCAGTCGACTCACTCAGAATTGTTTGTGCACATCCAAGAGCAGAATTTAGCCTTAATGACATTTTTGAAATATACATATTTTGTAACTGGAACACGTTTCATCTGTTTTGTCATTTGGCTGGTGGCAACAGCAAATAGGCCCCAGCCAAGCAAAGTATCCCTGATGAAGTCCTTTGTTACTCTCTAAAGAGTAATTTCTAGAGAGAAAAAGGGAAATAGGTAGAAGGATATGAAGCTTTGGGTTATTTTAGGAAGACAAAAAGGCTTTGGCAGGCATCTGTCTGGTTACTTGCATGGGCATAATCAATTCAGAATCTGACGTCTTCACAAACCATGGTGAATTACAGCCTCACAACAGTCTTGCAAGAATAAATACATATTATTTGCTCCATTATATGAGGAGATTGAGCAACTCAGAAAAATAAACTCAAGGAAAGCTGCTAACTGCCTTTAATGCATCTTAGTCCTAGCATATCTTAATCTTCACTAAAGAATTTTCCCTTCTCGGGCGTCTGTCTCTAGGTGGAAGGAAACGCCCCACAATGCAAATGCGCCAGAAAGGTTTGAGTAAGACGCAGCATCCCAGCACTGCCCTAACTTTTAGCAACTCTGAACTTCAGTGTAGAAATATTTCTAGAAAGCAGCTACTGCAAAACAAGACCTGATCTTCCATCCAAGCCAGCATGGGTAGCTAGTCCACATTGGCTTGAGGACTGAATGTTACAAGGCCTCTATCCAGACTTCTCAGTGGTGTGCTGAGTGTATTTTACTTACTGCCCTGTGCTAAGGAACACTCTGGGTCATGAGGATTTGACAGCTTGTATTATTATTAATGAGATATAAGACCTTTCACTTCCAGGTCATCTGTTTGAAGTCCAGACAAGACCGGTGGTAGCCAAACATTATCAACATCTGTTTTGTGGCCAATGCAAAATAAGCCTTTTGTCTCATTTCAGACAAGCTAACAGAAATCATCATGATTTTGAGCAATTTCCAATTGAAAAAATATTGTATGCTGTCATTAGAGAAAACTGGAATAGTGCCAAGAGTTCTACTACATGGAGTTATAGTTAAAACTGTATAGCAGTACCTTATAAAAAAAAAAACAAAAACCAAAAACAAAAAACCACACTTTAGCCCTTAGGGAAATTTTCTATTCTAGGTTCTAACAAAGGACTCATTTACATTTCTGAAATTGTTTTGAAGCCTTGCATAGGGTCAGATGCAGTAATAAAAACACTAACACACCAAGGAGCTGCATCTAAAGCCACAAACAGGTCAGAAAATAAGTATTTGGGGTGGAAAACTTACATACGATTTACTCATCTTTATATATATAATTTATGCATTTAATATTTATACATATTTAGTTACAGTAACATTTTTATGGCCAAAATCTGACACTGAATTTTCTTTACGAAAATTGACCAGTGTAGACAGTCTCTGGTAAGCAAAGCTGTTTGCAACTTTTTCTTACTTATTCTTAAGGAGTAATGGAAAGGCATATTTTCTTGTTTTTTCTTCTGTTGCCATCCCAAAATCATGTTAAGGTATTTAGGATAATTTATTTTTTTCTTTTGTAATAGACTTAGACAAACAGTATTTTTTCTTAATTAAAGTACAATAACCTCTTCTGGGAAGCACATTTTTAAATTTTTCAATTTTACAGGCAAAAAACAAGCAAACTATAATTTGTTTGGGGCACAGCAGAGAAAGTTTTGTTACATTATCTACTATCAGAGTAATGGGTTGAAAGACAGCACATTATATTGCCTCCAATAGCACCCACAACCTACCTAGGAGGTTTTGAAGGAGTGGCATCATCTTCATTCCTCTCAGCTCCTGGAGATCAAAGCATGACAGTGATTCTGAGAGTGGTCTTATCTTCCTTCTCCAGTCCTTCTCCCTCCCTGGCGTCCTCTCATGCAAGGCTGGGAGAGCCCTGCTGCCCATCCTGTGCTCTCCCTCTAATACAGCAGCTGCCGTCCGTACACGAGTGACTCTGATGATCTCTCGGGGCTCCACAGGGCAGAATACAGCACCCACAGGAATAGCCCAGGAAGAACTGTAACAAGTATACAGTAAAACTTCCTAATATTTATCTCTCAGCCTCCAAGAATTTGCACCTCTGGAGCTTCCAGACTCAGACATAGTATTTATTTTTTCTTTTTTTTTAACCTTATTTCCTCTGTCTCTCCTCTGGCTTGCACTCTCTTTCTCTCACTTACTTTTTCTCTGTCTGGAGGTGACTAACGCACCTTAAGCTCTTCCATATTTTATGTGTTCTGTTGGGTTTTTTAAAAGAAAGTATGTATGCATATGTGCACACACAAATATGTCAGTTAAATAACAAATATCAAAGTTTCATTACAAAACAGCCAAAAAAAAGTCATAACGTTTCTGCTAGTTTTTCAAGCCTCTCAATGGAAACTATTCACTAAATTTAGCGTGCACTCCTGAGTAGTTTTCTCCCCTCAAACTCCATTTTTCTTGCAAATTACCATTAAGATAGGAATTTCATTGTGGCAGGGTTGCTTGTTTGGGGAAGGGACAGGAATGTGGAAGAAAAAATATTCTTTTTCACTTTTTATTGTAGACACATAACCATACAAACCTTGTACTTCCAAACATAGTGATTTAATTCAGCCAGATTTCCATAGTTTCTACTTGTTATATATTCAGATTTTTATCCTTAGATCTAAGTATAAAAAAGAAAAATGTACTTGTATGAGTTTAATTTAGAGTATTGATTCAGGCATAAACTGAAAACAGTTATACTTTTGATACATAGTTGGCTTTCACATTGAAAACAAACAAACAAAAAGCCCCACCGTTCCTATAACAAACTATTTTTAGACATATCAGTGTTTATTGCAATCATTTTTTCCACATTAAGATCCAAAAATAGATTAATATTTTATAAGGTGATTGTCAGTCACATATGATAGTGCTCCTAAGCACAGCTTTTAAAGAGGTCCTTTCTTTGTACCTTATTACACCCCATTCTAACTCTGAGCATCGTCAACTTTTAAAATGTTTTAAATTAAATCTGCATTTCCTGTATTCCAAGCTTTAAAATTAAATTTAATCAAACATTGTTGTAGTTATAGAAGGCTCTGAGAGTGCTTCCTGGGCTCTTACTGTTCACCCGTACCAGTCTACTTACTTTTCTTTTTTCCCCCTAACTTGCAAAACTCTTTCTACTTGAAACTTCTCCGGCTGCAGAGTTAGGCTTCAACAGCACCTACGAGTGTACCCTTGCCAAGTGCATAGTTCTGTTGCTTCTCCCTTGCCCCAAGTTCCCACACCTTGGAGGGAATTGCTTAGTTGATCAAAGATCAGGCTGATGAGATATCTGATACAGAGGATACTCCAGAAATACAGGCTTAGATAAGGGCACCAGACTCCACAGTTCTGCACCTTATTTCACCTTCACTATACAATTGATTTTCATACAAAAATTCCTGCTCTTCACAACACCCTATAGCAACACACCTACCTAGCTTAGTGCTAGGAATGTATCCAGAACTTTCACCAATCTATGGAGAGGCTTTTTGCTTTTTTGTTGTTACTTTGGCACTGGTGTTACAAAAGCAAGCTAAGAAATCAATCAAGAAGACGGTTGGTTAGTCTTAGTTTCATTGGCCAGAAATCATACAAGATGCAGCCTCATCTAGTGCATTTGAATGGTCTTCACTGGTAGCCTGTTACACGAGTGCTTTTAGCTTGGCTTTCTAAAGAAACAAGGTTCCTGTGAGCATCCTCTGTCAGCTTCTATCTTGGTAGCTTCTGAACCTGGAAAGCATTTTGAATAATCTTTAACAGAGGAGAAAGGATTTCAGAAGCAATAAATTTCCTGCATTGAAATCAGGTTGTTAAGGAAAAAAGCCTACAGGACAGAGCCTGCTGCATCGATTCTCCTTTTATTAGGTACCAGAGAATCTTTGTGGGAGAGTCTTTAGAAGTTCCCTAACTATGGGAAAGCAAAATATGCAATCAACCAGTAGACACAGTTACACCAGAAAACACTGTCTATTTGTTCTGGTGGTGGTGTTTAGTGATACTGGTATTTTCAGAAAATGTTGAAGTTATAACTATTCCATGTTAGATTATTCTTCCCAGTAATCCTGGCAAGCTATATGCTAATTGAACAATTTATTTAATCTTTTTACACACATATAGGAATAGTGAACCATGTAAGTGAATTTTAAAATATCACAAGCTATCTTACTTATACTTTCTATAACATTTTCCTTCACTACGGTCTCAAAAAGTATAAGGCTTACGGTTTATACTGAAGAGCTTTTTCAGAATGGAGACCAGAAGAAATGGAAGCTGAGGGCTCTCATCTTCCATTTAATTCCTAATCAGCTGAGCTCTATTGGCATGACAAGGTACACAATCTGGACTTTGTAAGATACTTGTCAAGTTTGGTTCACTCAGACTTGCAACTGGGTCTGGATTCCTCATGTTCCTAGCTCATTACAATAAGCTCCTGTTTCAGTGACATACTGCTGCAGCAGGATGCTCTCTCTGCTTTCTCCTTTCTTCTTCCATCATTAAATATTCTTTTCTAAGGTGTGTTTTTTCTGCTTCTTTTTAATTAAATAGACAGCTACAGTGGCTCTCTCAGATAGACAAACTGTCAATTAGGTGGGTGTGCTCACCATCACTTAAACTTTTCTAGGTTGAAAGAAGTACCTTAAATTTTACCTGCAAATGAGGAGGAAGCTAGTGCAGGTCACAGCGCATTAGTGTGCTCTCACATCTGGATGCACTGCTTAATAATCAACTTTGTAGTTTCTAAATCAGCTTAAAACTCAGTCCTTCCAAGGTATAGTTTCAGGCAGAGCACACTGTATGAATCTAATTTTGAAGTGGCAAATGTGTGCATTGCAGTAGTAAGGTCCCTATCCCAAACATTTCTGGCCAGCTGTAAATCATTAAGTGGAGTCTTGATTATTATTAATACCTGATCATCTGGCAGGTTGGTGCTCCAACACGTCCTGGAACTATACTAAACTCATGTAAGCTACTTGAAGCTTGAGAACAGTTGAGAGGTTCTCGTGTATGCCACAGAGCAAATCAGACTCTAACTGCAAAAGGGGACAAAAGTTTATTTTCTGGGTTGTTTTAGGCTGACACACAACTAATTATTCCATGTTCAGTGAGAATATACCAAATAAGACTTATTTTGGTACAGTTTCTGTATATTCTGTAACTGTTCTATTAAGTGGTTGCTTTCTATTACACTTTGAACGATATAAAGAGATACTTATTCTTAGGAATACTGTGAAACACATTCTCCCTCAGGAAGATTCTTAGGAATATTGTGTAACACATTCTCCCTCAGGAATAAGTACTATTTTTTATTTTTCTTTCAATGTGACCAGGAAGATATGGAATTGAAATAATAAATTTACCTGTGAAAGTCCACATGTCACTTAACTAAAACGTATGCAAAGTATGTAGATGTTTGAGAGAAAATTATCAGTTTTTTTCTTAAGCAACATTATCTTTAACTGTTTTCACAAACTCATAAAAAATGTGTATTTCTGACTATTTTATTTGCAGTTGTAATATGTAAGATTATTTTTATTTACATTTTCTTTTTAATCAAAGACATTTGTTTGCTTTTATGGCACCACTTAAGAGAACTGAGTTTCTGGAGTTGTTTAGTTATTGTTGTTGAAAAAGACCATTGAAGTTGATCTTTGCTGTTAGTAGTAGAGTTACATGCTTTATGGAGGAAAGGGGGGGAAAAAGTGGGTAAAAATTTTGATATCAGGGCCTATCCACACTGGCAATGACATTTAAACAAACAATAAAAATCAATCCCTCCCTCACAATATGAAACATATGATTGTTTAAGAGTAAAAAGGCAACAAAGTAAGCTTGGATATCTCTGAGAACAGGGAAAAGGAATGGGGGTTGTTATTCAATGGGGGGAACAAGATTCTAGTCATGTTTAGACTTAGATTGTTTTTTGCAGTTAAAAAGTTGTGCAAATTATTTTCTTTATTGAAACAGTTGAAAGTGGTATGTAAAGGGAGCTGTATGTATACACTCTTATAAAAGCCTTGGCTTCAGTGAAGGAGTTATACTCCCTGTATCTGCTATAGTGGAGAACAAATTGGGGGCAACCATCCTTGTGTAAGTTCAATATATTTACTGCAGAAGTCTTTTTAAAGAGTAGTTTGGATCAGATTTATGACAATAGGAACAAAACAAACTAAATTCTGTGAATTGTTTTTTAGGAATCTTACGTTGTTTACTTGTTATTTACAAGGCAGTGCCTGTATTGTACTAATGATGTTAATTGGTTGAAATATTTTTTCTGACTATAGAGCTTTTCCCAAAGGCTTCTGGTGCCTATTCTTGTTTCTGCTTGTATGCTATGTGATTTATGTTCTAAGAAACTAAAGTTTTTGTGCGTGAGAGTGTGTGTTATGTATAAATGGTTTCAGGTATGAGGATTTGTAGCAATTTTAAATGCAAGTCAGCATCAGATACACTTGACTTTTGAGTTAAAGTGCTGAGGGAGTTTCAGTTGTCTTATTTCAGGCACCTAGTGAGTGGTTTTTAATAACTAATATTTAACATTCTTAAGTATCGTATCCAATTGTAGTTTATGAAAACTATTTTACATAGTAAATTTATTAGTTTCAGCTAATCTGTTTTACATTCTCCATGTTAAACAGTATATGAAAAAGATTCTGTTTGGTTTTTTTTCTTTTTAAAAAGTGTCAGACAAAAATTAAACAGGACAATAGTCGCAACATTTTTGCAGAATAATTACCAGTAGATTGTAAAATTAAATCAGTTTAGCTGACTGGGTATGTTTTCAAAGTATTTGTCTGAGCTAGTGTCTTTTCATTTATGACTAATCAAAAAATATTACAGTTGGATTTTTAAGCCTGCAACAGGTGAATAGCTTCTTTTCATAAATCAGCATTTAAAAGCATATATTTTATCCTGTTTAGGACAAAATTATTCCCAAACACCTCAGCAAATACACCTCCATTGTAATTTGCAAGCTTATAAGTTTAGATGTCTCTAGCTCTTAAAGTTAAAAGTTATAGTTTATGAAAAAAAAAATTGAAATAACAAGAAAAATATCACTCTTGTTTTTCTGAAGAGGTGTAATTTTACTGGTATTGCTTTATCAGTTAGAAAACTCTTTCACCTGATAGAACGTTTCACTTACACTGATCTTTCTTTCTTTCTTTCTTTCTTTCTTTCTTTCTTTCTTTCTTTCTTTCTTTCTTTCTTTCTTTCTTTCTTTCTTTCTTTCGAGCTAAGAAACAAGTACAAGAGCTAAATACAAGAACTGAAGTCTCTGCCTAACAAAAACTAACAGAAGGGATGAGAGATTTTACATTCTGGTTTTATTCACTGGGACCATCTAATCCCACAATCATTTACTTTTGGAAGGGAAATATTATTTTTTAAATGTATATGTTCGGTAGCGTTTATTTTAGAAATGTAAATCACATGTGCCGACCACAGGAATCAGGCAAAGCGGAAAATTTCCCATTTGAACAGATTACAAGACGTGTGGACCTGAAGAGATTCCTGGTCTGGCTTTAAGGCCAGAACTTCTCCCTGAGGTCTCTGCCTCCCTGCTGTGGGCCGTCCCGGCCGCTTGGGAGAGATTGGGAAGAGGCAACGAAATGATGGTTAAAAAAGAGATGCTCTTGCTTAGAGTCCCAACAGCTGACAAGCCCTCTAGACACGTGTCCTCTCCACAAACCCCGACCTGTCCAGTGGCTTTTCCCCGGGGCTGGAAGAGACGCGCCCTCGGTGCGGCCGCGGCCCTTCCCCGGCAGCCTCTGCTCCCGGGTGCCGGTGCCGGTGCCGGTGCCGGTGCCGGTGCCAGTGCCGCCGCGCCCTGGGCAGCGCAGGCCCGAGCGCCGCCGGAGCC
>NW_009953393.1:2986291-2989240 GCF_000747805.2 Chaetura pelagica | reverse complement strand
GCCGCTCTTGGCTCAGGTGTGCCCGGCTTTTCTTTCATTAGATTATCAATTGGGTTTGGGAAGGGGACCCGAAGCTTTCCGATAGCTTGATGCCATATGGAAAATCTGCAGTATTTTGATTATGCTCTATGTAAACATGTTAATATCGGATCCTTAAAACCCAGAGACTATCCCAAAGGGGATTAAAACATAATCCTCTCTCTCTATAGCTGTAGTGGATTAATTTCATATTCTCTCAGTGGCTGGCTTGCTCCCTGAAGGCTACAACAAAAAGACTCAGTGCTCCTTAAACATGCTATGGAATTGGAAGTTGTAATTGGAGATTTCCAAAGGACAAGTGTAAAAATGACACACTGGTAATACTGAATTTTATTTTTTTCTCGTGCTTTCAGTGAAGAGGGGAAAAAAAAAAAGGCTTTTTTTTTTTTTTTTTTACTTAGTTTTTACACCTCTTCCCCCGAAATCCTTTAATTTTACACCGTTTATTATGCTTTCTGCTTTTTAAAATGTATTTATTTATTACCAAAACAGATAAGAAAAAAACCCACAAAGCAAACGTTTTCTCATCTGCAAAGTAAAATAGCGCTTATTCCTTGTCGCATTTGAATGCCTCTGACATGTTTACATTGCAACAAATGTAGGGTGTCATTTGAGCAGATCAGAGGGCCAAGGTACCGGTCTTGGAATTCGGAACCTTTTCTCGGGAGGAGAAGGAGGAAGCCAGAAATCCCCGAATTCCCCTGCATTCAGTAATGGGCTAAGAAGTTAATGTCTCCTTTCCCTCCACAGCCATCCCCAGTTTCTGCAGCTCTGCCCCCTCCTCCAGTACGTGAGTGCATTTCGCTATCACACTCGATAGCTGGGGTGCACCTATTGTCTTCTTCTGGGTGTCAGATCAGAGCGTTTGGCCTTATGACCATTAAATAGCGGTGGTTTTATTTTAGTGTAGCCACACAACGCCAGGGAAAAGAGGTAATTGGATTAAATTGATGGTCTTCCTTCTGGGATTCCGCAAAGCCCACAGAACGCCTCCTTAAAATGACAGAATATCGGGTCGTCTCCAGGACGCATCTTCCGAGGGCGGTTTTGTTCCCGCACAAAGGCCCGGGAGCGCATCCCCGAGCGCCGGGCCCGGCGGCCGCGCTGCGGGGAGGGCGAGGGCAGGGCTGGGACGCTCTGCTTGAGAGGGCAAGTGCTTCTGCAGGGCAGGGAGCCGCTGCCTGCCCAGGCCCCCCTTCTGTAAACACAAAGAAAGGGGGCCTGGGGAATAGAAACCCAAATCCACTTGTAATCGTACAAGGGAATCGGGCGTAATTACTCGAGCAACCTAGATGAAGATTGATGAGGCTTTAAAGCGGCGTTTCGGATCGATCACCCTGCCCTTTGGAGCCTGCAGCCGGGCTTTCCCGGCTCGGCTCGGCTCCTTTCCCACCGCGAAGGGAGGGAGAGAAGATGGAGGCGAGACTGGGAGAGCAGTAAAGCAAGCTCGGCGCATGTGATTCCGATCAGCTGACTAGGGTCAAGAGGCTACCCCGGTTTATTAGGAGATGGAAAACAATAAAATGAAGAGAAAATAGAGTTTGTATCAATATTATCCGGCCTGCCACGTTGGGCTGCTGAAAGCTGTCACTGAAGCTGTGCGGTTTAGCTTCCCCTTGTACACACAGCAATCCGTGCCTTCCTCTTTATTTATTTTGCAGCGTAAATGACAAAACACGGTGCAATACGGTCTCAAATTGGGTGTTACAGCAAAGTAAAACATTAACAACATGACAGTTAGATGCGCCGATATAGCACTAATTTGGGCTAAGTGAGCAATTTGAAGTGTTGCTCGCAAGACCTGGTGGTAAAGCCTGCGTGCGGGACTGGGGGAGGAGGAGAGGTTGTATCCACGCCTGTCAGCCTCGGGGGGACCTGCAGCCCCCCCCCCCCGCCCCGCCCGCCCCCCCCCCCCCCCCCCGGCTCCTGCGCTGCTTTGGTCCCCAGGGAGACGAGCGCCTGGGGACGGCAGCTGGAGGCGAGCGCAGGCACCCTCTGACCTCTGAGCAAGGTCCTGCTCATTGCTTGGCAGATTTTAACTGCACCGAACAACCAAACCCTTTGTAGCGTTCACTGAGATGAGCAGTTTGTCAGTCTCTCAAAGGTGCGTCAGTCCGACGTTGCACCCTTTTTCTGAGCGCTGGGGCTTGTATTATTGGTAGGTCAGATGGGTTTGTGCACGCGTGTGGATGCGTGTGTTTGTGTATGTGTATAAATTACCTTACACGCTTTAGTGGTTCAATCTAGACGTTTATTTAAGCTTTTATTTTAATTAGAACAAGTGAGCTTCCTAGACACCGACACTGTCAGTTTTAACAGTAGATTGCATTCCTATTGAAGACAGTGGAAAACGGATCGATCCGTTATCTTTTGCATTAAAGTGTTTTTGTTGGTTGTTGTTTGTTTTGTTTTGTTTTGTTTTGTTTTTTCCTGGCTTAAAACCTAACAATTTATGCGGAGAAGGCTGCCTTTTACAAGAGGTTTTCCCCATCCCATCTTTTCAGTGCCCGTGCAAGAGTCTCTTTAAGAAATATATTTGAGCGAAATGTTTTTTACTTTAATTTTAAAACGTTAAGTGACAGCAAGTAGAAATGAAAACTGCCCTGCCGTAAATATAGTTAACGATGCCAGCCTTTGTGTGCGTGGGGTATTGAAGTAGGTAAAACGAAATAATAATTAAAAAAAACAACAAACAACAAAACAAAAAAAAACCCAATCTTTTGTGATACTTTCGGAGTTGAAATCCGGACCCAGGGTTAAAAATAATGTCCCCAGGCTTCGCGGGGTCGGTGTGGCGGGCAGGGGCTGCCGGCTGCTCTGCCGCCCCCCGCCCGGTCCGCCCGGCCCGGCCGCCGCGGGGACCCCTCGCTGCCGGACCCCAGATGTGTGCAACAAGTCGCCGCTATCCCA
>NW_009953393.1:2980213-2985476 GCF_000747805.2 Chaetura pelagica | reverse complement strand
GGGGGAGGGGGGGTCAAGTGGGCATGTACCCAGGACTTGATTCCTGGGAAAGCTCGGTTTTTTTCAGAAGTCATTTACTACTAGCGATTCCCCAGCACCGCCCCTCCGCCCCCTCCCCTCCGCTGAAACCTCCAGCCCAGCCGCGGCAGAGCAGGGGTGCGTGACTTGAGCAGAAACCTTTGCGTGGCTTCCTCTCCGCGGGAACGGAGCGGGGGCTGCCACCGGGGGAGGAGAGGGCAGACGGAAGGGACGTGTGTTACAGGGCGCTCCTCTCGCCTGCATCTCTTTTTATTCTTATAACTGTTGTTTTATTTCTTTGTTATTGCTCTGGAAAATGTTAGAAGAGGGAAAAGAGAGGAGGTACTTTTACAAAGACCTTGGCAGGCTTTTTTTTGTTTTGTTTTGTTTTGTGTTTTTTTTCCTGTAGGAATATCATAAATAATTTCCAAGAAAATGCTAGCGACCTCGTCTGAATAGCTCTGTAATATGTTTTCTCTTTTTCTCTCAAACTCGGAACTTTCTTGGCAGTGCTCTGAAAAAAAAACCAACACCAAACAAAAATACAGATATATCAAAAAAGTCTGTCGTAATCTCTGGGCATAGAGGTTTCGTTAAAGTGCACCCGGTGAAAATAGTTGCTCGCGGGTGTTACACAGGCAATCCGCCCGTTTCAGCACTTGTTGACTGTTAGGGTACTAAACAAAATTCGCGCTGTTACTTGGCGTTTTGCTCTTAAAGCCGCTTTGAACAAATGCACACTGAGAAGGACCACGCGTCGCAGTACGGATAGGCAATTTTGGATCGCTTGCAGTTTTGTAGGCAAGCACATGTTATTCCCTCTGAATGCCCTGGGAGCGCAGGGGCTTGATTTCTGGGAGTGCAACTGGCAACCTTATCACACTGACAACGGATTTGTAGGTCAGAAGCATTACCGTTGTTCACTTTATTGGTGCTGGCTTGAACCTCTCACCTATACATTTTAGTTTCTTCTTTATTGCGCCAAAATGCTAGTTTTATCAGGCTCTCTGCTTCCTCACTACTTCAGGGTTATGTTGTGTTCCCTCAGCTTTGCTTAAAACCGAGCAGAAACACATCAGCACCATATATTAAACCTTTCGAAAATAGATTTCTGACGGCTGAGAAAGTTACTGCATTAATAACTACATCAGTGTCTGACAGTTGCTGATGGTCATCTGAAGCTAAATTCTAATGTGTTTGTACTACCAATATTTCCCTGATCCACGAAAGTATTCAAAATGCAAAATCAGGCCGCTGCCCTTAAATTTTCTGTTTTTACAGTGTTTGACAAAGGCAAAATTCACAAAACAGCTGTTTGGTTTTTTTCAAGTAGAAAACTTGATCCGGTATTGAAACGCTTACTCGTATGCATTTTACTTCATTTATTAGCTTGTAATTAAATAAATCAGCAACAGAAATTAAAATCTAAATCACAAAAGGTAATTATCCAGTGTATTTCAAGTGCATTTTCAAATATATATTTCCAATATTCAAGCGTTATTATATAAGCAGAATCCAAATTTCTTTTGAATATATTTAAATAACATTTCAAGTATATTTATGGAATGTTAGAAATAGAACAAGCAATATATATGAAACGAAAAATGTAAACTTGTTAAGTTCAGACACTTCAAAAGACAATTAACAAAAGTACCGTGATAAAATCTACCTTTTAAAATGGTATCTTCTCTTTAGCAGAAAATGTCCTTGAAGTATCCAAAATGGCAATTTAACTTCTGTTCACCAAATCACAAAACACCAACACCCACAATTTCAAAGACAATGTGAGATCACAATATTTGATACAAATTAAAAGGTACATTAGGGTTTGTTCAGGTGGCATATCCAAATAGCTTTTACTCACAGAGGGTTTACATAAAAATACCGGGTTTTGTTATAATCCGTTGGTACCACTTCTAGGCAGAATGGTCACAATCGTGTTAAATTACGGCCAATTTTGCTTTCCGAGTAACATACTTTATTTTTTCCATTTTCTTTTTTCTTTTCTCTCTCTTTTTTTTTTCCCCCTTTTTTTTTTTTTTTTTCCCCCCTTTTTTTTTTTTTTTTTCCCCCCTTTTTTTTTTTTTTTTTCCCCCCTTTTTTTTTTTTTTTTTCCCCCCTTTTTTTTTTTTTTTTTCCCCCCTTTTTTTTTTTTTTTTTCCCCCCTTTTTTTTTTTTTTTTTCCCCCCTTTTTTTTTTTTTTTTTCCCCCCTTTTTTTTTTTTTTTTTCCCCCCTTTTTTTTTTTTTTTTTCCCCCCTTTTTTTTTTTTTTTTTCCCCCCTTTTTTTTTTTTTTTTTCTTCTTTTTCTTTCACGGGGAATTGCAAAACTCTGACGAAGATAAGAGGAACGATACTTGCTGTTCTCATTTGCTTTTCTTTGAGAAGAGCCTAAGTTATATTCCTTTTTAAAAAGAGAATATTATTCGCATTCTCTGGTGGAAATACTTGACTTTTCGAACAGGCAACTTAAACTTCATCGGCAAATAAGCAGATTTATCGGTCAGGCGGGTTTGTAGTTACCCTCTAAAGTTTCTCCAAACTTTTCGGGTTGGTAAGTATTTCCCTAGCCAGTCGCCACGTTTGTTTGGCCGCGTTTTCCAGGGCCGAGTGAGGTTTGCCCTGAAAGAGGTCTAAGTTGGGCAAGAAGTAATGCGGGCACCTCCTGCACTGGAGGCAGGAGATGAGCTGCAGTAAAATCCCGTTGAGCCGGTCCCCCAGGCACGACTCGTCCCAGTCCGATTCGCGGGGATGCTTTTCGCATTCGTATGAAACCAGAGTCTTCATGTGATAATTATTCAGGGGCTGGCCCGGCAGCTCCAGGTGACGGTCCCGTAAGGTTTTGAGGATAGAGAGGCATTTCTTCCTGCAGCCGCCCATCTGCAGTCTGTTCTCGGCTTCCGCGAACTGCAGCACCCAAGCATCGCTCTCGGCCGAGCTCTGCTTGCCGGCCAGAGAATGGCACTCCTTGGATAAGAGGTTGAAGCCTTCCGCCTTGACCTCCGCCACCCGGTTGGGTCCCGGCCAGGGGATGTGGGGAAGCGGCCAGTGGGCAGCACTCCGCGGCCAGATCCCCGTGCATTTGAACGCCGGAGTGATCTGCACGACGTACCTATCCCTGATTCTCAGCTTCACTTCGCTGGTGTCCGCCACCATCTTTACCACGTCTCTGTAACTGCACTTATCCACGGCTTGAGCCACCAGCGTCTGAAATCTGGACCGGATTTTGCGAGCGGAGAGGTAGCCAGACGCCGTGATGAACTCCACCCAGAGGGACATACTCCTCTTGCGCCCGTCGCTTAACTTTAACACAGCGCAGCCCGGCAAGGAGCCGTCGTCCACGAAGTTGAAAACCCCCATTTGGTTCAGATACAGCACGACTTCAAACTCCGTGGGGGAGATGACTTCCAACCCCTCGTAGCGATTGTCCATCTCGTTCAAAGAACTGATGAAGCGAGGCTCCTGTACCTCCACCTCCTTCAGCACGTCCGACACCACTTTGCAGACTTCTCGGATCGTTTTGGCGATGGCAGCTTTCCTGGCTTGGCATTTCTCGTTGTAGTATTTATTCAGATGATACACCAGCTTGGCCTGGGCCGCGATCATGTTGGGGCAGAGATCCGGATTGTATACCGGAGTCTCGCAATAGGCTGTGGGATCCAATGCGGCTGCTAAGGCTGGAGCCAACTTCAGAGGAGAAACAGGCTGCCGCACTCTGAAATGTAACAAATGTTTTTTTCAAAATGCGCTGGGGCTGCTGCTCCTCAGATGCTCTGGGGGCGATATTTTTCCTCCCCCTTTTTTAAAGGGTCCGTGAGTGAGAGGAAAGCATCGAGAGCTGCACCTTCCCCAGCAGCAAGAAAAACAAAAGTTGCCCTGAGACACAGCGAGGCTTCCAGTAGTCAAAATAATAAAACCTCTTCGTATTTATTTATGTTTTCCCGTAGTAATCACTGTGTGTGTGCAGGGTGGTTAATCAGATGGTGGAAAAAAAGTGCCGTGTGTGTGTGTGTATATGTCAGAAGAAGCTGGCTGTTGGTTTGTATAAGAGCCCAGATGCACTCGTGTGGAAATTATAAAGGCAGGGCCAGGCAGGCGGGCGGCCAATCGCCACTGGGCTCGTCACTGCAGCCTCTTTCAGCTCAAACCCGGCTAATTAATCCCTCTCTAGGAGATAGATATGTACACACAGACACACACACGCACACGCAGGCACATATAGAAAGATAGAAGGTTACTGGCAGAAAAACCGCCCCGGTCATCTGTACGCTCGGAAATCAAGAGAAATCGCTCTTCTTTGGGTGTAACTTGAAGGGTATTGACGTTTCGAAAGGACTTGGCTAAACTGTGCCGCTCCGCACGCTCCCTGCGTGCCTCCCCACGGCCAAGACGGGAATGCAGGTGTATTAATGGGCATCCATCAACTAGGGAGCTACAGACTGGGCTCGCTCCTGCAGGAGCAGAGGCGCAAATCCATTAACTCACACTTGGCGTCACATCACTCTGTCCTTCCTTCCTGATAGTTGCCTGTAACTGCAAGGGAGAAGTTGTTCGGTTTTTTCCTCTCGGGAACCAGCCGGTGAGCAAGGCAGCAGATTCACAGCAAATTTAGTGTCCTTTGGAATAAAATATCACGCAAAACTCAGCGATTTGTATTGTTTTAAAACATCTTCTGACGGGCTCTAATCGATGTTGAGGTTTAATGCATTTCGGCATTGTCACTGCCTTGCTTTTGGTGTTCATACCTTATGAAGGGAGACTCAATCGCTAAACGTATCTGTCAGGGCTTTTTTTCACGTTCCCTCCAGAAATCAAGCAGCAGATATGAACGGTAAATCTCATCTGCCAGTTCTTAGCTTCGTTTTTATATAAGCCGTCTAGTGCTCCAATATGTTGCAAAGAATGGATGTTCAGCTGCTTTTTGAGACGCACTAGAAGTATCTATAAATTTCAAACCAGGACGGTTTCTCGTATAGCGAGCTCAGCTAGCAGGCTGCGTTTAGTGAACGTGCGCAAGGGAAGGGATGCCAGCGACTGCAAACGTGCTGGCGTGCTACTAATGTGACAGTTTGGGGTTTCGTGTGTGTGATGTGTAATTAGCAAATTTCTCCTTCGGTACCTTAAGTGTTAGTAATCAGGACCTTTATTTGCAAATGAGCTGAAGTGGCAAACTCTTCTGCTTGGTCGCAATTACTGAGCTTCACTTCAAGAGAACCCTGAGGTATTGGGGTTTTTTCTAGGGGGGGG
>NW_009953393.1:2979677-2980187 GCF_000747805.2 Chaetura pelagica | reverse complement strand
GGGGGGGAGAAAAAGGCAAGGGGGAAAAAAAAGAGCTTCTTAATCGCTTGGAATCTTTACTGCCCGATTACTAATTCCTAAAGCAACTGTCACAGGCATATCCATCGCTAAGAAGTCACACCGCAAAGAACATTTCACGACATTTATTCAACGTATTAACGTGACCAACTTTATTGCACTAGAGCGAAGAATTTCTGACTTGGCTCGCTCGGTTTGGCGTTCCTACGGGTACTTCCCATGCCGCTTCCTAGGAGGTAGCTGATGCAGGAATTATTTTCTGCCCATTAGGAAAATGGGGCTAGGGCTGCCTTGGGGAGCCGCGCTGAGAACCTGCAGGTGACAGGTCGCCCCGAAGAAGCTTTTTCCTCTTCCCGGCGGCAGTCCCCTGGCCGGCGGCGGAAGGGCGACCGCTTTCTGGATGTTTCGGCCGAAGAGGAGCTAGTTTCCTTCCGGCTTTTCTCCCTGCTCCGGGTGGTTTCCCGGCCAGGCGGGACACGCGTGGCTCCCCCG
>NW_009953393.1:2889258-2976159 GCF_000747805.2 Chaetura pelagica | reverse complement strand
CGCTCGGTCCGGGAGCCGCCGGCGCGAAACCTCCGGCCCGGGCTGGTCGTAGGCGGCTTCTTTGCGATTGAAATGAGCAAGAACTCCTTCCCCGGGAGGTTACAGACCAGCGCCGTGTGAAAACGAAAGTTAAAGCGGGCGGACAAAAGGTTGTCCCTTCCTCCCACCTCCGCCCCGGGGAACAGCCCTTTCCTGCGGAGGGGGCACAGCAGCTGCACGTCGCTCAGCTGCACCAGAGCTGCGCCTTCAAGGTGGAAATGTTTCGGGCGAGGTTTTGTTTATTTTTGCCCCGTGGGTTTGAGCTCAGTAAATACACTTTCTAAAGGCAAAAGGCGATAAGTCGTACCTTTAAGATGTCAATAGTCTTAATTTTCATAATGTGTCAGAATTAATTCAAGTTAAAAATACGTCTTATATCCTAAATCAAAGCTTTCACTAGAGTAAGCTACGATTAACCTATGATATCAAGTAACACAGGCTATGCGTATTCATTGGATCTTGGACGCCATGGGAAATACTAGCCTTAGCCTTGGCTAGGTGCTGCTTAGCCTTAAAGGTTGCTATCAACTTCGCTACATCATTTCACACATACACAGTGAAGAACTGATAGTTTGAAAATCTGTGGAATCAGGCATCTCTGATACCAGTCAGCTACTAAAATGTGACTGCTAAGGTTACCTGATGCTTTAACATGGCAAGAAGTCAACGATTTGGTTTAGATTCTGAAAATGCTTATATTGTACTATATATGATATGAAATATGAATGGTTTTGAAGTTTCTGACCACTTACTGGCAGTTCGTTTATTACTATTAACTACTGTAGTTATTAATGTGTCCTTCATAAATTATAAAAGGAAGGAACACCTTTTCATCACTGACTTTTATTTCTATATGTATTGAGTTGTTCTGGAAAATTGAGATTAAAATCACCTCATTAAAACGAGGATTGATAATTTGTCATGATAACGGTACCGTATGATATTGGTGACTTTTACCAAATTACTGTTTTTTAGATATTTTCTCCTAATTAGGGTGTCCTGTAGCAGCATTTATTGGACTCTGCTTGTTACTTCAAATCTTTCAAGCTACAGTGCCTTGTCATGTAGTGCTCATGTTAGCCAAAAAGCCAAATGGTGTTGACATACTTGCCCATGCCTTCAGAATGAAACTTGGGGGGGAAAAAAGGAAAAAAAAAAAAGGGAAAAAAGTTGATATATAAATATCACCAATAATTCCCTTTCATATGGTGAAAGTGTGAGTTAAAATGCATATGCAGATGCATATATACACAAAGTGCTTGCATTTATACCACTTTGTATTTCTTATTATATAGTGATATATAATATATCCACACACAACTGCTCATGAATTTTAAAGTTTTATTTTTTAATATCTGCTATTGCACTAGGGAACTAAGAAAAAAATGAAGCTGAGTTGATTAAATTATTTATCCCTACTGCTGAAGTGAGTTTGAAGGCTTATTGAATGTATCTGATTTCTTGGCTCCTCTTGCTCCCCTTCCCCCCTTAATTCATCCTGGTTATTTCATCCATATCATCCTGCCAGCAACAATAAATTTACTTTTTTTCAAGTAGGAAAACTAAAAGACAGATATGTCTGCTGAGTTTGCTTTAAGTGTCACATTATATAAAATAGACAGCATAATTTTTTGTGATAGAAGTTTAGGGTACTTGTAATTTTCTATTCTTATTTTATAGTTTACTTTTTGCCTACAGTTTCAAGTTTAGGAACAAATGAGAAGTTATGTTTACATGTAAGTTGCTATAGTGTTTGCAAAAGTGCAATTTTAATTAACTTAGAAACTTCATTACTTAGATTTTAGGGTATAAATTTCTGTATAATTATGTATGCAGTTTGCTTCCATTATCTACAGTTTTCTGCAAATGTTTTCTTACTTTTTTTAAAACAAAAGTGATGTACCTCCTTTTTATAATGCCCAAGTAACATTCCTTACTGTTAAACTTAAGGTGCATGTATTCTTATCCCCTTAAAAAGAAAAAAAAAAAAAAACACATGAAAAGAGTTTGCATTACTGTTGGACTTGGCCATCCTAGGTCTTACAGATGAACTGTTAATACTTTAAATTCCTCTAATCTGCAATCTGTTAAGGGGAAAAAAGCATCAGTAATTGATTTGTTTTCTTTAAAATGTTGCATCTCAAAAGTAAACATAGAGCTTGCACAGCTGTAATTTGGACTAGAACTGCAGAAACATTCAAGCAAAAGAAAAAATGCATTGAATTATTCATTTGGTTCACTCCTCCATCAGCTTCTCCAAAGCCAGACATTCCTTTAAGTACAGCGTTTTATTTAAGCAGTCCAACACTGTTCTGTTTTGTTGGGGTTTTTTTTGCGTGTGTGTTGTTTTTTTGGTGGGTTTTTTTTTTTTTTTTTTAAAAAAAGATCTGCTTGGAGAATGCTCTTTTCTGTTGAACTGCAAGAGGAGTGTGGAATCAGTGGGGATTAGCGCCTTTTAATCTACTACATCTGTAGTGGGTCATCCAACACTGCAGAACTCTCATTACTCTCTCGTGTTGTATATGATTAAATTACTGAAAATATTCAACATTGACCTTGAAAATAAAGCCGTATGTGTTGGATGAGCAGCTCATGCCTAAACTAACCTTTTTCTATGGTAACTTCTAGCCCTGGAACATGTTGTCTGAGAGAGAGCTAGCGTGTTAGAAAATGTAAGTAAAAAATGGAGTGTGAGAGCATTTGAAATGCATCATTATATAAATTATGGCATCACTCAGCTTGTTCATGCTCTGTTTTATGCGTAACCCAGCATCTTATCAGCCCATTCAAAACGGGAGGGTGGTATGTCTTGAACATACTTAGAGTTGTGATGGATGTGTTTCTGTAAGCTGGTTTCATACCAACTAGCAAACTAAACTTTATCTTCTAGGTAGTTGCTAGAGCTATTGAAATCAACAGAAAATGTGTTGTTTAACATCTTTGAAGTCTAGTCAATATAAAACTGTAAGGAAGCGCTATCTTTTCATATCCATTTTGTCATGTTATGTGTTTATTGCTGATTTTCATGCTTCCAATAGTTCAGACATGTAAAGGCTCCCCAACTCAAAATGAAACTTGTCCTCTCCTCTTTCAATGGCATGAATATGGTAAATTACCTGTGTAATTCACTTTCTCTTGACTTAGCTATAAAAAGACATGCCTAACATATTTTAACGCAGACTTCTATTAATATAGTGTATAGCTTTCTGATATTTTCTTTCCAAATAACGGCGAAGGGAGGAGTTGAGTGAGCTGGTCATGAGTGATTAATATGTTTCATTGAACCTTATGAAGGCCTTGATCCTGCCAAGGCACACATGATTAGCGAAACATTTGGCTGGTTCTGGTGAGGTCAGGGGTTTCTTTAGGCTCAAAGTTAAGTGCATGGGCAGCTGTTTGCAGGATCAGAGCCAAAGTGGGACAATGCTTGGAGGTTAACTTACGAACAGTATGAAATACAGGATGTCCATAAAATTTCTAAAGTATCTAAAAGTGCATAAGTGAGGAAATATATTTTTGGCCCAAACCTACTCATCTGTCGAGAACTTCCCTATAAATTTAATTGTTTTAGTAATAGTGTTGAATTAGTTTCTTGAGAAAGGACAGTGCTGTTTTGTTCATGTTTTAACAAGATGCTCCTACAAAAATGCTTCCCCTAATCTGCTCTAAAGCCTTTGCAAGGAGGATGAGGTTATTCAGAGAAATAAGTGAAAGATTGTGCTTTCAAAATCTCAAAACTGTATTTTTCATGTAGTTTCACATATTCTGGACTATTTCTATAACTCCCCAAAGGTACAGAATCTTTTAACAGTCTTAAATATAAGCAGCCTATTTACTAAAAACACTTATTCATTGTTCCTAAAAATATCCTAGCTGTAACTGTAATATAAACATGTCAACCAATTTATTATTTAAGGAAGAAGGGGGGAGATCTCTTCAGGAAAAACTTAATGCTTAGATCTTTTGGCCTTTAAAATGTATTGATTTTCCCACTAGCACACTGAGCATTTTTTCTTAACTGGTGGAGCATTGCCATTCTAGAGCATAATATTTTATCTAGGGGAGAACTGAGTCCCTTATTAAGAGAAGCAAATCACTCTAGTTCTCCTCTTACTTGGGTTTGAAAATTTAACCTAGATCACCTAGGTGATGCTTCCTACTTTTCCATACTGTTTTTTTCCACCCAACTCTAGGACAGAATATACAGAACTGGGTCCTTAGTGGCTTGGTGCCAATGTCATGGAAATGAGAAAGACTATAGAAGTAACATGTAGTTCCTCAATTTCATGAATCTCCAATACAGTTAAACACTAGTTGCTTATTGAAGTACTTGTTTATCCTAAAGCAATATTACTATCCATTATTTTTAATAGTAGAAAAAGATTTTCTATTAGGACATGGTATCATTCATAGTACATTAATGCCATTGAAAAGAAGAAAAAAATTGCTGCATATTTGTTAGGGTCGTGGTAATGTTTTCTACTGAGTCTCCTTAGTTTTAGATAAGGCGAAGGAGATCTCTTTATTATTTCACATTTTTGAATCTTTATTTACAGTTTCAGTTGTTACAGAATAAGTATTTTGTAAATTTAAAGGAAACTTCCAGGAAAATAATGGTTATTGTTTTTGCTCTCAACCCTGGTTTTAATGGGGTGAATTTGTGTTGTGTGGCATACTTGAGATACATGTAATATATTATTTGCTGGTTTTAATTTAGTCATTACAGTGGTGATTTTAAAGCCCTGCAGTGCATACAGGCCTATTAAGACACAAGTTACTGCAATGAGTATGAATTTGTCTTCTTTTCAGTCAATGTTTTACCATCCTCATTTCTTGTTTTCTTCTGGAAATCATTTCCAGGAATGAACTGCCTAGTTTTGACTTAATTTTTTAAAAATAACCTTATGAAAAGGAACAGTTAAGGAGTACAGAACTCATACTGGCACTCTGAAGCACGGAAGAGTGTATCATGTGTGCTAGGTTGTGCCGTAACGCTTGCAATTTTCAGCCACACATACAGTACAACCAAGACATAAAAGAGATTGTTTCTTTAAGTAGGTAAAAAATGGGAGTAAATATGTTGGACAACAGTTTTCTCATTATCTTCTGTGAGTACATTCATTATGTATTATTAGTCCTTAATTGTAAATGTGAAATAATATAACCATTTATCTTGGCAAACCCATTATGTATGATCTGTACCTTACAAAATGGTGTGGATCTGCATTGATTTTTCCTTCTGCACATACTAGTTAGATTTTTGACATAGGGGGTGAGAAAAAAACACCTTTTAGATTAAATTTATAACTAACCTAATCCAGTCTTGGTAGGCAAACTGCCTATCTTGGTGGGGTAAAAGAAGTCCCCTCTCCCTAACCCCCCTGAAATTCAGTTCTTCATTTGTTTTGTTCACCATGCTGCATTAACACAGTTTTCCCTTGTGTGCATCTGCCAGTGTACAATTTAGCCACGGGCATCTGTAGACCTTGTGGTGATCAGTATTGCAGGCAAAAGCCATATGTGTTTAAATAAAAAAAATTCTCTTTATTTCATTTGCTGTTTTAACTGGATGGATAACTTTTGTGCCTCAAGACAGAGGAAGAGAAAATACAGAAATAATTAATTGCCTCTATTCTTGAGGCAGTTTCATTTTCCCTCTCCAATATGGAATGCTTGTCAGCTTTCCTGATAAATGACTGCATGTATTTGCATAGATTTTACATTAACACAAAAATTAGTTTTATTTGTGAAAAACTATTTTACATAATAATGCAAAAACTAGCATTATGGATTATGGTTCCAAAGTTGAGAGACTGTGGAGAAACAAAGGGGTTTTTCCTTTTTTTTTTTTTTTTTCCTTTTAAATTTCTGTTTGTTTTGTTTTGTTGGGGTTTTGGGCTTTTTGTTTTGTTTTGTTTTTCTTTTGCTTTGTTTTAAGGTCAAGATGTATTTGTTTTTAGCATTGTATTTTTTTGTTTAAAATTAACCAAATCAGTGTTTTGTAATTTTTATAAATAATTTCTTTGGTCTTTAGTAGATTAAATAATGGATGGTAGTATGAACATGACTTCTTTCCTACACTTTTTACACATTCTATTTGTTAAACACGCTCTTAAATATGAATACCTTTGCAAAATCTCATGGAACTGTTTTGCAAAATAAATGTTTGTGGCAAACTTATCTGTTAAATACTCTCTGAACTTGAAGTTTCTAAAGCTGCTATTAAACTAGTTCTTCATCAGGTATTCTTTTAAAGCAATAAGGTACTGCATTAGCTAGTATACCACTGTAGGACTTTTTTTCCCCCTATATCTAATAACCTGTCTGTTTTAAATAATTAGACATTCTTAGCTTGAAGTGACAGCACTAAACCTCTAGTTAAAATCTGTGTTTTATTCATGATTTGTCATGTCCGTAAATAAAATTTACAAATCAATCAGTCTGAAATATCTTTGAAGGGAAATACACTGCCCTAATTTTGAGCCAGTTGTTGTTATTTTCAAGTGACGTGACTTGGATGTTTGCTCGTATAATAAACCTGGTGTCTCTTTGTCTAAAGGCAACTGCTAATTGTTTATCAGCCCAGTCGCCATGCCAAAGAAAATACACATGCATCCACTGTTGTTATTTCATGTTGCATAACAAAAGAAACTATTGCTCCTTATGAAGCATGCTATACTTAATGGCAACTTAAGGTAAAAGAGTGCCTTTGCCACTTCTTGAATCTGGGACACCCTAGGTGCCAGCTGTCACTGCTCAGCTAATGATGACAAATGCCCCTCGCTATGCAGATTGCAGAGCTTGCAGGCTGCTATGAAAGGCAGCCAGATTACCTTTCTTCAGATAGTAACTTAACCTTTTAAACTCAAGTGTCAGAATGAAATTATTAGCTGGGATACTTTCAGTATCTGCATCTTTAAAAAAGAAAAAAAAAAAAAAGGCAGTGACTTCAAATAATACCATAGCAACTCATACTCTTAAAGTGTTTGTGCTTCTCTGATATTTGAAAAATAGGGAATTGCTGCCACTGTGCCTGTGAGCACTGTATGGAGTTTGCCAGCACTGAATACATGAGTACCAAAGCTGACCTCTCACTTGCATTACACGGAAATGGGGACAAGTGGGCCAAATCCTGTCCTTGCTTACATCCACATGTTACTGATGCAGAGATGTGACAGATCACAGGTTAACTTATGCTATTTATAATAGACTTTAATTGATCTTGCATGTTGTGGATATGCACAGTTCTCTCTGTGACAGTTCATCTTACCATTCTAAGTTGATGAACCACAGTTAGAATTCACAGTATCAAAACTGGGTATTTATTTCATGAGTATGAGCAGTTTCACAGGACTCAGTGTCATGTGGTTAATTATAAGTTACTGATTTAAATATATTCAGAGTTTTGGAGTTAGTTTGTAGGTTTTCTTGGAAGTAGCTAACAGATACGAGGATCTTACATAGTTTCTTAACAGCTGTCAAGAATGTAATGCAGTGTAAGCACTGTATATGCCACCTAAAGGTGTAGGGTGCTTTTTGAGCATCTGTGTACACATGTGTTGGCCTGTGTTTTTATGTGGGTCTAATTATATGTGTTTATACACTTGAATATAGAAGTAAATAGACACAGGGGCATTCATATAAATATGTGTACACATGTGCCAGCTTGCACATGTGACATCCAAACAATATATATTTCCATCTTCATATGAACATACTTACATATATGAGCATGTTCAATTTGGACAATATATTTGCCATTAAATCAGTCTGTACAGTGAACTGTATATGAGTAACAGTTTCATTCTGAGTAGAGCATAGTTTTATTATAAGTGCTTGACTCTAATACATTCACATGGTCAAATCTCATAGCAGTGGGCAAGAATAGAAAACTACAGAAAAGATGTGGAAAAGCATTTAATGGGAAGACCAGGAAAACTATGGGATATGAATACAAGGAAGTAAATAACATGAATGTGCATTTGAAATGAGATTGGAATGTCCCAGACAGAAAATAATTATTCTGATTGGCAGAAACTACAGTAGGCAGAAAAAAAATGAGCAAGCTTACAGAGCAAAGTTAAGATTAAATCAGTGTTGCAATAACTGTAACATGATTGGTTCTGTAATAATGCTTAAAGGAAAGGTAATCTGATCTATGAACATAATGTTAATTAGTATTATTTTCTCCAGAAAATAATAGATCTGATTGCTGATATGTGCATTGTCAAAGAACTTCAGTCAGTACTTGCCTCTTTTGGCAATAGGGTGTATAAAAGGGAGATGCTATTTTATTACTATATGATATTATAAATGTTTCCTTTTAAAGTTTAGGTAGGAGTGTTTGGTTTTGCCTATGCTTAAGTGTGTTAATTTGTTTTATTTTGCTTTGTTTTGCTTTGTTTTTTCTTTAAGTCATTATGTTCAAAGTATTTAAAACTATACATTTCATTATTTCTATCAAGTGTAGCACAATCTGGGAAATAAAAAAGACAAAGATCTAGTGTTTCATATTGAGCTTTCTCAGCTTGTTGGTTGAATAGACATCAGATGAAGTCCAATGCCTATACAAAAGAAATGGTCCTTGTTTGGATTTGCCCCATCTGTGTCATCTGGTGGCTTATGCAATAGGAGGCGTTATCACATGAATCCAAATGCACAAGCCAGTTGTTTTATGGACTCTTTCTGTGCTTGGAGGAGTTTATAAGTTGCCCACTCTATTGTGTGTCACTCCCAGATGACACGTGTGCATTCTGCTGAGCATATTTTGGGGGTAATTATAACTAATGAAGCCTGGTACACAGCTTGTTCACAGAGTGATTTATTCTGCTCTTGTCTGATTCCTGAGAGTTCTGTAAAATGGTTATATTGTGCCTTCCACTCTGGACATGTATGGGAGCATGTGGTATTGAGTCCATCTGAGAAAATTTGCTATTCAATGTATCACAGACTAATTACAAATATATTGGCTGGGTACATCTGTTTAAAAATATAGAGACAAACTGAAATTATGAATGGGATCTGTAACTTCAGGGATATTGACTTTAGTGTGGCTCCTGTTTAGTAGTTTATTCTTTCCAGACACTTAGATGTACTGCTCTTAAATGTCTTACAGTACCTTTGAACCCCATAAGTTAAGTTAGGTTCCCTTTATACCTTTTAGCCAGGCAGATTTTATTATGCAATTTGAGTTCTGGTAACTTATAATATTTTTCAAAAGATGGATTTAAAAGTTGGGAAGGAACTACCATGTATCTTTGCAGGTTTCAGAAATCAACAACAAAAACATTACTAAATCCTGTGTGTCAACCTTTATTTAACCCTATATGTACAATTTTTTCCCTAATTTTTCTTTACTTACCAGTCTCTCAGGCAATTAAATCCACTGACATAGTGGGTGGGACTCACGCACTATACAAGAAGTGCTCATACATTTGTTTGCCAGGATAATTTTAAAAATCTTTTTTCCAAGGTGCTAACTTACCTCTCAAGTCAGGAAGCTGCAGGTTTTGTCCCTTCACGTACCAAATTCACAGATATCCAAGCAGACTGTATGTTTTCACAAGTATCTCAGCATCAGTGTTCAGTAATAATAGTTGTCTTAAATTGTATCAGCTTCTCTCACCTTCATACTCTAACTCTGTATCCAGATTTGAAAGTCTTTTGTATCTTCTTTTTTTCAGTGCTTAAGCACAATTTTTCTTCATAGAAAAAAAGAGAGATTAAAAGTTATATAGCACTGCTTGTAAGAATGGGAAAGGAGAGAAAAAGACTTATTTTGGTACACATTCCATTAAAAAAAGCATTATATAAGGCTGGAAAAAAAATAATACTTTAGAAAATGTAGTTCACATCCTTCCTACTAAGCTGCACGAGTAGAAAAGGAGTTTTACTGAGAATTAATTATTGTTTTCATCTTTTTTTATGGAAACAACGTGGCCAGTGCTCAAGACGATATTAGCATCAGGATAGCTGAGAAGGTGTTACTAATTCTCAGAAGTGAATCATGTCAGATGACATTCTTCAGCTAGCATGTTAAACAAGAGGATATGGCCGCCAGCAGACTTGAAGTTTGCCTGTGGCTGTATTTGCCCCAGTAGTGAGATGTGTAGTATCAATAGCATTTTGCAACATCAGTACTTTCACTGGGAAAGAAAAGGAAACAAAACAAAACTTCAACTTAATTTTAATCTTCATAATGATGAAGATAAAAGTGGACAGAAGATCTGAGTGACTTCATTCTTGCTCCTGAGCTTGCATGGAGCATATTCACTTAGTAAGAGTTTGCAGTGTTATATATCCAAGATGGTAACCATTGGGAGGTAGGAGTGCTGCAGAAAAGCCATTTGTATATAATGGGTGTGAATATAGCTGTATATAAGGTGTGTGGTGAAACATGCAGTTTGAAAACTGACTGGTTTGCTGAGAACAATAATGTCATAATGTGGCAGTTATACTTACATTGTTTTAAATAAACAGAATATTGTTTTGGACTGTGGCAAAAGGGGTTTTTAGCTTTATATTTTGTTCTGGGTTTCCTCCATATATAAAACTGTGTTCTAAGGACATGTTTACATGATGATTTTATGGCCTTGTGAAATCTGACCGGGGTTTGGGTTCACTCACAATACAATTGAGATAGGTTTTGTCTTTCGGAGTAATGCACGTATTACCTGCTTACCATGCCAGATATTACAAGAGGTTTGCTAGATTAACAGCACATACTTATCCTTGAAATCCTTACATGGGATACACCTCACAGATGAAAGCCAAGACTTTACACATTTCATAAGGTTTTCTGGTTTTTTTGTTCTGTTTCAAATGACCATGACAAACTACAATGACTGGTATAACAGAAAATGCCTGAACCAGGGCAGTTGTTTCCCTTGGAGAAAGCTTGTCATGCCTTTAAAGAATAGTTACCTGGAATTACATTTTTGTGCTATTTGAATCAATATTGCAGTTGTCCAGTGTAGTTTTGTTTGCTGAGTAATCAACCCATGTTTAGTTAGAGTGCATCTCTTTTATATAATTGTAAACATTTCATAAAATATTTAAGATTTATGGTCCAAATCAAGCACCAGCTGAAATAATGACAGTAATTACATCAGTTGTAGTTTGGTCGGTGAAGCTTACATGTCACTTTTTTGTGCAGACCAAACTTTTGTTGCATGAACTCATGTCTAAGTTTAGTTGGCCTCTGTAAGAGTTTGCTTTAGAGCAGAGTGTGGCCTTCTGAAAGCTGGGAATTGCATCCTCTTTGCTACTTTCCTCTCTTCTGGAAGCTGCATTGATTTTATTAACTTGCATTTATTTGCTACTTTACATTAATTTTGTGACAGAAATAGCTATTTAAGTCACCCTGAACCTAGAAACTTTTTTATGCTATGCTGTGCTAGGGCTAGTGCATTTGATATGCATATCAGTTATGGGTAGGTGGAAAAATTTTTTATACGATTATCTAGAAAATAGTAGTAAAATGGTACTCACTGGTACCTACAGTCTTAATAATTTCACAGAAATTGAAACCAAGAAGCTGACTTGCATTTTGGGCAGTAAATTCTTGCTTGTTGAGCTCACTGGTGTTAGCAGCAGACTTTCCTTTCTGCTGGTAAACAATGCCCTTCCATTTTCCCTGGTAATGGAAGACAAAAACTTTTCAGGAAAAGTTAATTTGAAAACTTAAAATTTGTTTCATTGAAGGTAGGGAACTAAGAAGCAACGTAAAGAATATAAAGAATGCAAGGGGGAAGTCAGCAACAAATTATTAAGAAAAAATTCACTTGAAGAAGTTTGAATTAAAGTGGAAACATGTAGGGTTTTCTTCATATAAATACCACACTAAGCAGAAATCTCTATTTTAAGGAATCTCTACCAGTGCATCTGAACATGGTTGACCCACGTGGTGACTGATGTTGTAAATCATGCTGTAAAGTGTCAACATTTCCCAGACTTACTCTTGTCTATGCTTGAACTGAGTCAGCTGCAATGTATTTGCTGCTTTGGTGGGCAGAAGTCATTGCTTTGTGAAAGCAAATAAGGTAGTTCTCCAAGAGCTGCTCTCCAGAGCCCCAGACAGTGAAAAGAGCAACCTTTTCAGCATCCTTCACTGACCTAGAAGTAAACCTGTCCAGAGGGTTATGCAATCTGTACAGTAAAGGAAAGCTTCATTAAGAAGGGAAACAGGATATGTTTGAGGAGAGACAATAGAGAGATTCCAAAAGTTGAGAGGGAACATGTATAACGAAGTTCACAGAATTGATGTTTAGTCTGGATAAAAGGAGGCCGAGGAGACCATATTGCTCTCTACAACTACCTAAAAGGAGGTTTTAACAAGGTGGGTGTTGGCCATTTCTCCCAAGTATCAAGTGATAGAGCAAGAGGAAATGGCCTCATATTAAGCCAAGGCAGGTTTAGATTGGATATGAGGAAAAAAATTCTTCACTGAAAGTGTTCTCAAGCATTGGAACAGGCTGCTCAGATAAGTCATTGAGTCTCCATCCCTGGAGGTATTTAAAAGATGCGTAGATGTGGTGCTTAGGGACATGGTTTAGTAGGACTTGGTAGTGCTGGGTTAATGGTTGGACTTGATATTAGAGGTCTTTTCCAACCGAAACAATTCTGTAATTCTTTAAAAGTAGATAATTGTATTCCCACCTTGGCTGGTATTTCTATACCTTCTAAATTAAACACTAATGATAAATACCACACTAAGCAGAAATCTCTATTTTAAGGAATCTCTACCAGTGCATCTGAACATGGTTGACCCACGTGGTGACTGATGTTGTAAATCATGCTGTAAAGTGTCAACATTTCCCAGACTTACTCTTGTCTATGCTTGAACTGAGTCAGCTGCAATGTATTTGCTGCTTTGGTGGGCAGAAGTCATTGCTTTGTGAAAGCAAATAAGGTAGTTCTCCAAGAGCTGCTCTCCAGAGCCCCAGACAGTGAAAAGAGCAACCTTTTCAGCATCCTTCACTGACCTAGAAGTAAACCTGTCCAGAGGGTTATGCAATCTGTACAGTAAAGGAAAGCTTCATTAAGAAGGGAAACAGGATATGTTTGAGGAGAGACAATAGAGAGATTCCAAAAGTTGAGAGGGAACATGTATAACGAAGTTCACAGAATTGATGTTTAGTCTGGATAAAAGGAGGCCGAGGAGACCATATTGCTCTCTACAACTACCTAAAAGGAGGTTTTAACAAGGTGGGTGTTGGCCATTTCTCCCAAGTATCAAGTGATAGAGCAAGAGGAAATGGCCTCATATTAAGCCAAGGCAGGTTTAGATTGGATATGAGGAAAAAAATTCTTCACTGAAAGTGTTCTCAAGCATTGGAACAGGCTGCTCAGATAAGTCATTGAGTCTCCATCCCTGGAGGTATTTAAAAGATGCGTAGATGTGGTGCTTAGGGACATGGTTTAGTAGGACTTGGTAGTGCTGGGTTAATGGTTGGACTTGATATTAGAGGTCTTTTCCAACCGAAACAATTCTGTAATTCTTTAAAAGTAGATAATTGTATTCCCACCTTGGCTGGTATTTCTATACCTTCTAAATTAAACACTAATGAGAAGGACTGAACAAGACCTTTTTAGATGCACAAACTGCTGAACTTTCTTGTATTGCATGGTGCTGTGTGTTCTTAAATTAACGTTACTAAAAAAGGGACTGACAAGGCCTTCATTCACAAACCTACATTATTTGTTACTGGTCTTGTTTAATATTTATAAAGTGACACACATTTCCATGTTGCCTTAAAGAAATAAAAATTATGTGATTTTGGCCTCATTTTACAGTCTAATTTTGGCTAATGCAAGAAATTGTGAAAAAAAATGAAAGAAGAGGTAGCAGAAAAGGTAAAAAGGTTGTAATAAATAATTCTTGCTACTATATTGTATAGTGAGCTTGTATACCTGATTTTTTTTAAGCCATTATATGATGGAATTTCTAAAATAACAGTGATGTAGGGAAGAAATTCTGTCTAAAGCTTAGGACTGGAAGAAGCAACAGTTGAAAGGCAAAGGTAGAAGGGGTGAGAATTAAATTTCCACTAGCTGTGAATTTCTTCAAGTTGGTTGATCCTGCTGAGAAGTCAATCAGAGCTGTTTGAGTGAGATGCAGTGGCTAGTACAGGTAAAAATATTTTCCTGACCTCTTTCCTAGGTGGATGCATGTGAAGACCAAATGGTAGGCAAGCTGCCTGTTGTTTCCTGCTAAGTAATCTAACCGAGTCAAACAGTAGCATTGTCAAGGTTCAGTGCAGGAACACAAATAATTCAGATGTAAGATTTACATGTAGATAGGAAGGTAGGATAAATTTCCTGCCCAAGAAGACCCAACAAAAACATTTTGGCAAACCTGGTCAGGAGTGGAACCTGACACCTGACAGTGGTGTAACACAAGAAAATGTTATTTTTTAGGCATGATTGCAGTAATGCATCACATCACCTTGTTGCAGTATTTGGCCTGTAGTATTCCTTTATTCGTTCTGATGTATCCAGTGCTTACCTGGCTCTTCAGCTTTGGGAGGTGGGGTGCTACATATATGAGCCTTTCTTTTGTGTGTCTTTGTGGACCCATTTGTAAAAAATGCCTTTTAAACCAAATGCTACTAGTGTTTTGTTTCACTGATACTCAGTGATACATCAGAAAGTTCACTCATATTTTGTCAAGTGTTGAAAGAAAAAATGATTCATCTTTTTAGTCATATAGGCTGCAAAAGTATTGAGAGCACTTCATAAATGTTAGGGTGATAGGCTGTCCAGAACACCTCTGTTAATGCAGAAGCACAGGGTCAATTATTTATGCTTGTTGACTGGTTAAAAAAAAAGTATTCTTAAATATGAATTTGTGCCTTTAACAGCAAAAAGTATAATCTTTGAGTGGAAGGTCTAAATATCTAATTATAATAATCAGACTTAAATCACGGAAAAGATTGAAGTATAAAAGTATCTGTAGAAGTGGGTGAAATTCTGCCATAAAAGTTTTACGGCTTTTGTGTGACCTTTACGGTAATAATATGTTGCATGTAGGAGGTGGTCAGTTTTGCATAACAACAATTTGTTTTGTTTGGTGTCTTCTGCTTAGCTGGCTGGTAGTAAAAATAGGCAAAGTTTTGTTGTTTTTTGTTGTTGTTGTTTTATTTTTTTAAAATGCCTGAAGCAAATAAGTTGCAGTGGCTGTAATTTCTTTTATTAAACCTTGTTAATTCATTAATTTTAATAATTAGGCAGTTGTTAATCTGGCTAAAAAAGAAACACAAATAAAATAGTTCTGTGATAAGAAAGCAGCTTTGTCTCAAATAAGGGACGCTGGATGTAATGCTCTGCACAGTGCATTTTACAGAAGCACATAGGATCTGTTTACCTGGTTGAAATTCAAATTGTTTTATTATGGTGTCAATTCTTTGGTTTTGGCAGCACTTCTGAAGTGTCTGTACACAAAAGGACTACCACAGTGAATGAATGCTAGTGTTGACACCACCTAACAAGCAGGGATTATGTGTTTACAGAAGAAGTAATATGATAGGTCAAGTATAAGAGGCACTTCTCAAGAGCACTTCACCACATAATGAGTGACTGACTAGAAAGTGCGGAGCTGCCACTCTTTGGCTTCGTTTCGGTGTTGATGCCTGCCTCTCTCCTCCAAAGCCCTCTTGATCATGTTCAGCTGCTCTGTTCTCATGTGGTGAATAATAGTAGAGTAAAGCTGCTTTTCTGTCTCATTTTTCTTGCTAATTTACACATTCAAGCCATTTTTTGTTTGCTATCCTTATTTGCTATTCCCTTTTGTCAAGGCACTGTTCTCTTTTTTGCCTCAGGCCTAGGAACTAATTTGAGCTTCTATAATTACTTCATGTTTTACACCTGTCTGCATATCATGCACCCCTTGTCTCTGTACTTAAGCTGTATATTTCCTTAGAAGGAAAAAAAAAAAAAGGCTAGTTTTCATATACAAGGATTCCCCAAGTTTCTCCTCTCAGTCTTCCTACAGGAGAAACACAATTAAACTGTTGAGATGTTCTCAGCAATGCAGCTGACCTTTTGGGTTCATGAAGGACAAATGAATGCTGTCTGTTCAGACAGTTTGTGTTAAGACATTGTTGAGCAAAGAGCCCTGAGCTTTGTTCCTCTTGAATGAAGCAATGGTTGTAGTCATTTTAAAATCATTAAGAGCCTGAATGCACGGTATCATTCTACAGTGTTTGCTCTACAGCTGCTCTTCTGCTTTAATAGCAGCTTATTAAATTTGGGTCAAGCGCACTCTGAAGAGTATCACAATGAAGAAACTGTTCAAAAAGTTACCTGTTTAAAAAAAAGGCAATTGATTAGATTTTTAACTTAAGTGACAGCTGCAATTCATTGCCTGTTCTTTGTGGTGTCCTGCAGCCAGAGTGGAAGCCTTTTGTAATTTGGTCTTCATTTTGTAAAAGCTTTCTTGAATAATCCAGGGTTGCTTTCCACTCTGAGACCGCCTCAATCCAATTAGGAGTTTAACAAGGGTCAAATTAAGGAGACTTTACACTTCATGTTTGCATCATTAGCCATAAGTCTGTTTTGTGTGTGCACGACTGTGTGTCGAGGGAGGAGGGGAGGCTGCAAGATGGGGCAGACACAAAGCTGTCATCCACCATGTGGTGCATCCCGTCGCTGAATGGAGGCACAGCAGGCTAAGAACAACATTTCCACTTGTCTTTTGGGGCTGTTGTCATGTGGATTTCAGCTGGTACGTAGTTGTTTGGAGGTTACAGGTGCTAGCTAGAGCCAAGGAAGAAGAGTGCGCTCTGCGCCTAGTCTCCTCTCCTGGTAGCCCATTGTTATCGGACAAATGACTGGGAAGAGATGAAGTTAGAAATCTCTTGAGCATTCATTATTTTTGATGAGATGACAACTACCCCAGTTCCTTGTTCTCACTACTCATGCTGTTTCCTGTTTTTTTTTTGAAAACATAATTTTTCTATGTGTTAAGTGGATTGTACAGTGTGAACTTTTTTTATACAAGTAGTTTGTTAGCTGGCTTTCCAGCATCAGCTGGAGAACTGCAAACATGCCGCTGGATTTCCTACGATTAATCTAAAAACAGTGCCCGTTTGACGCCATTTTTGACTACGACTACATTTTCCTAATGAATTATTTATAGAAATTGTTGAAAATCAAAGAGAAAACCATACGACTCTCTTTTCTATGTAAGATTGTTCTTAATGACAAGAAAAATTCTCCTGCTAATCAGTGTTTAGATGTGTGGGATATTGCTGGAGAACTGTTGCAGTGTCTCTTTAGCAAATGCTTTGTGCTGCTACATACAAAGTAACGATTTATCTAAAAATAACACTTTCATTGTTCCTCCCCCCCTAAACCCATTAA
Organism: Chaetura pelagica; assembly: GCF_000747805.2. Taxonomy (NCBI): domain Eukaryota; kingdom Metazoa; phylum Chordata; class Aves; order Apodiformes; family Apodidae; genus Chaetura; species Chaetura pelagica. Next base: position 2,958,759 of record NW_009953393.1, on the reverse strand, counting down.
TAGGTACTTTAGTATCATGCGAGTTTTCATAGTTTAATCCCTTTTCAAAAGCTTTTCAGAATAAAAGCTCTAAATGGTCCTCAGTATTAATTTGATGTGACTTCTGTACAATATGGTTTGAAATTCTCAGAAGCACATTTTTACAGCTTACCCTTTTTCACTGGATCAGTGTGTGGAAAATACCAGCTAAATGTTTCATGGAGTCTCTGCTGTAAGCCTTTTTTGTTGTCTTGCAGAGGCTATAGCTTTCTAGTGATTTTTATATAGTACCATCATTATTAGATAATACTTAAGCCAGATCAAAAACTCTACATATATTACTGTTCATTGAATTTAAATGTTAGGAAATGCCACTTAAAACATTAATTTAAAAAAAAGTTTTGACCTGTCTCTTGAATCTCATTTGATGAGAATTTAGCTTCAACAGTAAACTGAGCGTAAGAAATGGTGATTGAGTTTAATGTAGTCTGTGTTTGTAGTCAATCAGATCTTTGTTTACATCTAGACAGGAATACCTGGCTTTAGGGCTTTGGACACATTTTTAAAATGCTCAGCTCTCAGTGAAATATTAATATGATGTGTCTGATGGGAGTAACAAGAAGTAATTTAAAACTTGTTCTGTCAACTTCTTTATCTGGGAATGTATTTTCTGTTTGGATCGCAGTATGCACAGTGACTGGTGAAATAAAAATCTTAACTATTCTTTTCATAACATATGTCTCCTGTGGTGATTTTTTTTCCTCAAAAACATTGCCTACCTCTGGAACAAGAGAATTACAATACTAACAAATGGTGTGTTTGTGAGTTATTTTGCATTGTTTTTCATTAGTTACCCCACTCTTAAGGCTTTTGCATAAATTAGTATCACAAATGAAATTAACGTAAATTGTATAATATAAGTCTGTTTGTAGATATTCAGGCTATTCTGAGCCCTAGCTATCCAAGAGGATCAGAATAATACAAGATTCAAAATGTCACAGATTTTGGTTCTCTATTACTCAGTTTCTTTAGTCCCAAGAGAACCCCGTCAATTGGCTATAGAACCATCTATTCCGGGTACTGTTTGCCATGCCCAGGCAAAACAGGGTATCAACAGATATTTTTATATTAAAGAAAGCTTCCATCATTGATTTGTAGTATGCTGTTGTCCTGATTGACCATTATGGGTATATATTCAACACATAGCAATTTTTAATTATTTTTTTTTTTTTAACTGGCCGCCTTCAGGAATGTGTTTAATTTTGTTGTTTCAGCATCCTGCAGCCTAGAGAAATGCCCTTTACAAAACTGTAACAAACTGAAATGAATAATTATAGTAGTTAAGAAGTAACTCCCGTAACATAAAAAATATTTTTTAGTTTGATGTTTGATTGCCTGAGAAGTGCTTTATTGTTTCTTCAAAATGAAACTAGTGAATGCGTTCCTATACGAAGTAGAAGTCTCGTTGCCTTCTTGCTAGATCCTTTTATGATAGGCTTTTTTTCCACTTTGTATGATTTGGAGTATAAGTGGTCTGCAATAATCCCAAACAAACGGCATTTCACAACTGCAATGCCAGAATTTACAGGTTTAAGGAAAAGTTGTCTTATAATTGGTGAACATTACCAGTCCTTAGTTACTATTTTTCTACCAGAAAACAGACTGATAGAAATAAAAATTCAGTTTTGTGTTTCAGTAGAGTGTTTTACAAATATATATGGACATTTGTATGTAAATTATATGCCACCTTTGAGCTCTTGGGAAGTTATCAGAATGGACCTTAGTGTCACAAAATGTCTGCCCTCTTTACCAGGATTTAAACAACCTTAAGAGGAAGGACAACAGCATGATTTATGCACCCGTGTAAGTTTCTGGGACATCATCCAGTCACCATGTTGTGCCAGTGTCACAGGGATCTGAGGATCTGAGGGTGTGAATGGTAATCAGGCTGTTCAAGTAAAGCTTTCTGTTGGTTACAAAGGTTTGAATTTTAGAAAAAACAGATTCAGAACTTGTATGTCAGGAATTAAATATTTCTTCTCAATTACAGTAAGTTTGTGCTGTGTAAATTCTTAAAAGTAGTGAAGCTTTAAAGGCTGCTGATCTAAACGCTGAGATTTCTCTACTATTAAGTGTTACATAGATGTTCTTCACATTTTAAAGTTTTGTATTCATCTCTTTATGTGTTGGTGTAAGATATAATTTCTATCTGTATTAAATATGGTATTTTTTGGATTCTAATTGTAGCAAAGTTACCATATTACCTTCTTTGTTTTGGTTTGATTTTCCTGCTTATTTCTAACATACAGAACCATTTACTATACCCAGTTCTACTCTTCAAGCAACTTCAGTATTAAATTGGTTACATAGTTATCCAGAGGCAGATCACATATCAGCTTTATTCCTTTTAGAAGGGCTATCTACATTTTTTATGTATAATGAATTTAGTTCTCTTGAAAGATGCTGGATTGACAGCCCTGAAGACCAAAGTCCTTTATTTATGCATGAGCAGCAACAGTTCTGCCTTTCCCACACTGCCCTTCTAATATGCTTCACCCATGACCTGAAGGATCCCCCTTAGGGGTGACAGCTGAGTAGCCTTCATACCCGTTCACTCCTTCAGTCTTCTCCTGAGAGTGCCAAAAAGAATGCCAGGCTGGTGGTGCCTTTTTGCTGTGAACATTTGGTAACTGTCTTTCAGGTTGCACTGGACATCTCATTTTCCAAGGATTATTGAGCAGCAGGTTCTAGTTATCAGAGTGATAACTTTCTGGCTCTTCAGGTTAATAGCAAAGCAGAGGTCTTAAGGTAATTAAAGGCAAGACCAGGATTTAGTTCAATTATTGTATATAGTCTAGTAAATTAGAGTCAAGTTCTCTAGCCCATTACCAATTTCCTGACTGAGCAAGTCCTCTATGACTTTTTACAGCCCTACTAATGTTCCTCAGACCCTCTTCTGCTCACTGAAAGGAGAGAGTGCTTTCTGCAAACACAAGTCACAAAGAGCCCAATTTTCTTCTGGCTTACAAAATGCAGAACATAACTAATTTGATAGTGGATTGTATGAAGTTTGATTTGACTCAAAGACCTCATGGGCTAATTGAGTATGTTTCTAATTTCATTTAGAGTAAAGTAAATTTAAATTCCATTTAAGTTACACAAGATACACATGTGGGCATAAGCACGGTATTTGGTTCCCTTTCTAACTTACATATTGGATGTATGTAATTGGTCTTTTATGAGACATGAAATACAAACGTTCATGCAGAATTAAGATGGAACAAATAGGGTAGTACTAACAGAAACTCTTTAACTTTTCTCCTGCAATAAATTTATTTATTATATTTTATGTCAGTTATATGCTTATTTTTGCCCACGGTGTCTGAGCTGTGGTTCAGTTGCCCACTTCTGTGTGCATTTCAAGAAAAATGTACCAGAAGTTTGATTATATATTTCTAGTTATAATAGAAAGTAACATATGCATATGTTTAAAAAAATAACATTATAAAAGAAGGAAAGAAGTACCTGTTGTCTTATGCTGAATGGGCATATTTGTCATATTCAGTGGAATATTGAAATATTCCAGTCTCTAAATAAGAATCCACAAACCTGTGCATTTGAAGATCTCCACCTGTGAATTTCTTAGAATCCTTAAAGGGTGACTTAAGTGTTAGGAGAGTAAGACAATTCAGTCATGTATATATTAAAATTATTAGATGAAATACATGTTTCTGTATTTCAAAATATGAGAGCCTACATTGTATACACATAACTACATGCAAAGCCCTTGTCATGTTGCTAAAGGTTATCCATGGCTCCTGTGGGTGGAAAAAAAAATAATTTCAGCCCAATTGTTTCATATTCATCAAAATAACTGTGTTCTTAACAAACTGTATTTAAAAAAAAAAGACAAAGTTTTAAATTATTTTTTAAAAGCAATCCAGTTTGAGTTTGGAAAGTATTTTTCATTCGGTTTCATTTTTTTACAAAAACAGTCAATCTCTTTATGAAACTGCTATTCAGCTAGAAATAAGGAGACAAAAAAAAAATCAATCCCAAAATAATTATCTCAAGGAGTATAACCTCCTGAAAAAACATATTTAATTTGAGAACATAACTTCATAAAGTGGTTTATAATACTGAATGATTTGAGGAGAAGTGTAGAATCTTACTAGAATAAAGAATGGCAGAATGGCAGTATTATAGTGTGCATAAGTTATTTTTCTCACCCCTGTAATCATTAAAAACTGGGAGGAAATCTAGAAAAAACCCCAACAAAACAACTCTTCCTCAGTTTCTAGACTCTGCATTGCAGGAAGGAAATAAATAAGAAGAAAGTAGATTTAAATTTTATATCAAAGAAACCCTTGAGCTGGAAAGTTAGGGGAAGCTGCTTGGGTTTGTAGCACACAAAATGTCGCTTGAATTTTGCTGCTCAGTAGTTTGATATACTCATTTGCTGATGCGAAATGACGAGGGCTTAGAAAGCAGGGTTTTGTTTTTTAGCTGTCTGTAGACCTAGTGGGGCCTTACAGAACCAAGTCAGCAGGTCATTAACTCTGGAGAAAACAGCTTGCATTAATATGCTCTAATCCGGTATAATTAGTCAAATTACTGCACGCCGACCGGCTTGTCATGTGTTGTCAGATTTGGCATGCAGGCAGGATCGCCAGGGTCCCTCTGGAATGCCACCCTGGATCAGGAGAAGGGCTCATTTGTAGTACTGTGGATTTCTTGATGGGGAAAGGAAACTGAATCAGCAGCCATCGCCTAACAGAAAAAAAACTAAAAAAAAACCAACCCCAAAAAACCTCAACCAAAGAAAAAGCTGATCTGCTATTTATTTTGTTGAGAAATAGGGAATTCATGTTGCAGGAATTGTTTATGGTTGATACCTTCTGTTAGAAATAGAAGATGTTCAGTTTCTTCTTACAATTTTTACACATCTAACAAACTGGAGATCCGCTGTACTATGTAAGATTAGCATTCATAAAAAGATTTAAAATAAATAATTACAAGAGGATCAGCTACAAATTACCTACCACACTGTGACACAGATTATTAAACTACCAGCATGTGGGGGTGCATGTGTGTGTGTGTGCTCGTGCGTATGCATGTGCCCCTTTTCCAGTAGAGGAGGAGGTTATTAAACTATAAAAGGGCCATATTAGCATACATTTACAAGAGCTCTTGTTCTGGTGGCATGATAAAAACCTGTGTTACCTTTGCATTAACACTGAATTGCTTGTTGTGCTTTTGGCAATGACAGATAAGTCAGTGTAATTCCCCATCGCAACGGAAATGATGCTCCAGATTCCAAACGCATCCTGAAGATGTCACTGACAATAATCTTCAAAGAACGGCCAGTGAAATTGGGCTGTATGTTTGTAGGATGATATACTGCAAATGACAGGAAGAATTATGTGAGTGAAGACGAATCTGTAACATATTATTAAGCAATTTCACGAGAATAACAGGGATAAAAGGATAATGGATGAGGGTGTCATTATTACCTTCATGTAGAGGGAAAGCAAAAGCAAAGGTAGAGAGACAAGATTAATTGAGGAAGGGTGAAGCATTCATTGTTCATCAGCTCTATTGTACTCTCTGCTCCTGAAATTCCAGACAAAAAAAAAAATAAATTAAAAAAATAAAATAAAATTGCTCAGGGCTGCTTTTTAATGCAGCTGGCAAGATAGAGCTGAAAACTGACAGGGCACTTCTTAGTCACCTCCAGGTTTCCGTAAACACAGGACGGCTATTACTCCTGGAGCCTTCCTGTCGTCCAAACTGTAAACTGGTGGGATGTTCTGGTTTTTACCTCAGCTACTATTTTTAATTGTGCTTCCAAAGTTGGCAGTTTTGTCTGTTGATGGTGTGTAACGGAATGGGTCATTCTCTATGCATTGTTTGCATTGCACAGTTGCAAATCTAAGCAGATTGTACATAATAGATGTCAGCAGAAGGGCTTCTTCCAAACACAAAGGCAAACTGGAGCATCCTGTGACAATAGCGACAAGATAAAATTATGTCAAGGTACCCAGATTTTAATGGAGTTTAATATACAAGATGAAGAAACAGGAAGTCACTTGGCAATTGTGCAGACCAGTCCTGGAGTGTAAACTCAAGTATAATTCCTGTTGAAGTCAAGTGTTGCTTACTTAGAGAGTTATCACTGGGTCAATAATTTCAAATACCATCTTTATTTTCTGTACTTTCTTGAAGTAGCAGCTAATTTTATTGAAGAATATAGTGTTTTAAGGATTTATTTTGCTTTAAAAAAATTGGTATATAATAAATAATTTTTTACAAAATTATTTAAAGCTATGTAGCTATAAAATGTTTTCCCCCTGATAGTGATATTTTCTCTATATATATTTTAGTTTCAAAAGGCTTGTCAGAGACCTGGATAATTAAGAATATATAGCTATTTTTATTCAGATAATGGATTCTGGGATTTACACCTTTGTAGCTTTTCACAAAGTATTCAGCTTCTTTCATTTAATTTTCTGTGTTTATTTCAGATGAGAAGTGGTTTTGAAGAAATTAACAATATGGTAGAGTTTTTTAACTGATAAAAATTATTCCAAAATTTTTACACCAAAAGAAAGGGAAGGAAATTAATTTCTTTGCTACTTCCTGTATGGGGAAAAAAAAAAAATAAAAAAAAATTTGGGGAACTTCAGTAGTGTAAGGGAGACAGATGAAAACTTGCAGTTTAATAAAAATTAAAAGAAGAATATGTCTCGTTTGAGTGTCGTTTCTAGTAGTGAAAACTGGGTTTTATTTCATAAAGTTGTGTTGTTCTTAAACTAAACTGGTCACATACAGTAAGAGTAATAAACTGGATTTCAGAAAGAACAGCTAAGGTCAACAGCACAAGCTTGCTTACTGGCAGAGTCTGAAACAGAAACACTGGCATAGACAGATTTTTTCTGCTACCTCATGTATAGTAGCAAGACAAACAGAGAGGAGTCCTGGAGAACAGAAGGGAGTCAGGAGCAGGGTTATGTTGGGAGAGGGCCACACTTTATTCTAGTAGATTTATCAATCATTGATAAATATGTATGTGAAAAGAGTAGATAGCAATTTTGTTCAGTATTATGCTTTGATCACAAGGTGAGAAGGTTGTTTCAGCAGACCGAATGCTGTAATGCCCAGGAGTCAAATGATGCTGAGAGGAGCCTCACGAGATCAGAGGGCTCTGTTCAGGTTCAGTACAAAGGTTTTCTTAGTAATCTACAGGATCTCATGCTTAGATCTATCACAGTATCTATCACAATAACCTACTTGAACAATGTAACTTAGAAACTGGGCCATCTTACAGGCAGAACACATTTCTGTCCTTCATCGTTCAGATCATGTTCTTTTTGTGGATTTTACTAGTTCATATGCAGTACAGTTTATAGTACAATTGTCATGTTTAAAAGTCAAAAACCACTGCCATTATCCATAACTATCAATAAATAATGGCAGTGATCACATAATTTTGCTATTTATGTTCAAAGCAGTCATTACCAAAGCAAATTCACACTCAAAAGACACATAACTTGAGAGATTCATGTAAGTCTCGTATCTTGTATGTTAAACTTAAATAAAAATTTGTATTGACATATTGTGGTGATTTGATCACAGTACTAGCAGTTAGACTGCTTAACAGAATCACAGTGGTAGGGGTTGGAAGGGACCTCTGGAGATTATCTAGTTCAATCCCCCTGCTAAAAGAGGATAACCTGGAGCAGTTGCACAAGATAGTGTCCAGGCAGGTTTTGAATGTTTCCAGAGAAGGAGACTCCACAATGTCTCTGAACAGCTTGTTCCAGTGCTCTCTCTCTCTCAAAGTAAAAAAGTGTTTCCTCTTGTTCAAATGGAACTTCTGTGTTCCAGTTTGTGCCTGGTGCCCCTTGTCCTGTCATTGGGCACCACTGAAAAGAGCCTGATCCCATCCTCTTGACACACACCCTCTGGATGTTAATAAATGTTGATGAAATTCTCACTCAGTCTTCTCCAGGCTAAACAGATGCAGGTCTTTCAGCCTTTCCTCATAAAAGAGGTCCTTCAGTACCCTAAATCCCTCCACTGGATTCTCTCCAGTAGTTCCTTCTCTTGAACATCAGCAAAATCTTTTCCCAGAGCACATAGTAAATTTTTGGTTCTATGACAGCATGGGAAGATTCTGGTCTTAATACCCACTTCTCTTGTCATGAGAGAGAGAAGTCAATTGGTCCATGAGCCCTACTTTTTCCCTAGTCTGGCCTATTCTGTTCCATTATTCAGCAGTGTAATATCTGGCAATAAACCCCTGCAGAACTGACTAAGAGTCATGGAGAAAGTGGGAATCCAGTTGTGTTCCCTTTGTCCCATCACTGGTCAGTGCAATATTTGGTTGACTGTATTGAGTCTGTGTATTTAGAAAGGGAAGAGAGGTAGAGAGGAATGCACTTTGTCTCCATTTTGCTGTGACTAGCAGTGTTCAGAAGAGCACAGTGGAATTTTTAATTACTCTTTATTTAACCTAAGCCACAGAGAAATGTATTTAGCTTTGCAGGTAAATGCAAACAGAAAGAAGTTTACGTTTTGTCACTACTGACTCACCTATCAGTCTACTGAAAATTCTGTACACCTCAATTTCAAATGTCAGCGTGTGGCATATGCCTCAAGTGACCTGCAGTTACTGATGATTATGTGCAACCAGGAAAAAGAATCCAGCCCAACAATAAGATTCTCAGGTGCATTCCATGACTCATCATTATCAAAGAAATCTCATTCCCTTACACCCAAACTGTTCATACCTGGCCTGAACTAAGCAGGGTGGAACACACTGACTCTCAGAACTGGCTTTATAGAGAGCTTTGTACAAGTGGTGAACTGATGGGTTCATAATAAGAGTAACTGAAGAAATAATCTTGCCTAGGGAACTAGAGAGAGATCTGAGCAAGTCAGTGATGCCTTCATTGGTTGGCACCTTTCAGCCTGTATTTACAGAGTGCAGTGATACTATAAAGATCAGGATATTCTGGTTGTGTTTCATCTATTCAGTATCCCCTGTCTTTCTTTTTTCATATAATCATTCGTATAGAGTAATGGGTTCATTTTCTTTCTCCTGCCTTTTCGTTGTGCTTAGTGCTCTTTCCCCACTTTTTAATGATGTTTTTCCAATCAGAATTCCTTTAAATCCAAAGCTACTGAAATCAGTGGAAAGACTCAGTCTTTCTAAAGTCAAGCAGCTCTGCAATTCTTACCCAACCTTTTGCAGTTTAATGTCTGTGAAAATTCTTAGACATTAGTGGGTTCCAGAGGCATAAAGTATTGCCATCCTCATTTTAACAGGGTCATTTATCATGGAGAAAATCTCAGATAGTTAATGAATGCAGGTTCCAGCTAACTTTAATATTGTTCTTCTTATCTTATTGTTCATACTATCAGGAGTTTTACTTGAAAAAATTGTTGAAATATGTGATGTTTCAGTTCCCTATTTTATTTTTCCACCTCCTTGCCCCCTAGTGGTTAAAGGAGCTCATTATTGCCAGAGCCCTACCCATCTGGGACAACTATTACAAGCAGGTTGTCTACTTTACATGAAGTTATGTTTTCATGTAAAATAGGTCTGGGTTCTTTTACTTTTCAGTTGGGATCTATCTAGTTTGTCTGTCCTGAGGTACAAAAATGTTACTTCCTAGTGTTACTTGGTGTAAGCTTATAAAATATTTTAATCTTGTTAGAAGTATTTTGCTTGATATCATAAATAAATATCCCAGCAGGACCAGATTGAATCTTCCCATACTCTTAAGTTTTTAATAATAAATTTGAAATTTTATATTTGTTGATTAATTCCACTTTAAAATGACAAAAGTATTACAAGTGTTTGTTTTTTTGTAGAACTAGTTGACATTTTCTGTAATTAATTTTTTTTTTTTTTCATAAATATTAAAAATATTCAGTGTTTTCCTGCTGGTCAAGAAAGCCATTCCAACAGCAGCCAGCTGATTTTTGTAAAGCTCCTCCAAGAATAATCTCTCACTAGATTTTTTTAAAATACAGCTTGACTACTTTATTCTCCATGGCAAATATGCTACAACGTAGTGATGCAGGAGACACATGTCAATATTGTACAGTTGCACTGAGAGGTTGAAATGACCAAAGAGAGAGTCACTGTTTTCTTTAACTGAATAATTTCACAAATTATTATGGCCTTTTTCTTGTTTATGTTTTGCAAACTTTTAAAAGTGTGATACCATGGACTCTTGAGGATAAATGGTTATTATCAAGAAGAAGAAATGTACACATCTAGTCCTCCTCCTGAAGCAAATAAGTGGTTCTTCTCAGCAATTCCTTATATGTGGGTGAAACACTGTTCCATGGGAAGACCAAGTAAGGTCACTCTATGAGCTTCCTAGCAGTGGGCATTTGTGCATAAGCCCAAATTTGGACTCTTTCAAGTACTTCCAGATTCTACTTCAAACTTCCAAATGTAACAGATGTTTTTTGCAAACATATTCAAAATCATCATTAACATTTATGATAGATAATGTTTCTTATTTAGATGCTGCTTTTAGAGATATGATGTAAAAAAATTCTCTTACCTGTTTTCTGTGGTGTTAAAGTTTTATTTATAGTAATTTATATAAAATGGATTCTTCTGTGAGCAACACTGATACAGCTTGTTCAATTAATTTGGTGGGATAGCATAAAAATAAATGTAGGAAAAAATTCCCTCCAGTTCAGGCTTTCTCACCCTAATTCTGCTGTATCTTTATTTTGCTTAATGATTTTTGGCAGGAAAGGCTAGCAACTGATTGTGGCAATTTTGTATTTCTTTTGGAAGTGTATTCTCAGATTTGTCTCAGTTTTCTGTTCTTTTTTCAAAGGCGAAATACATCTTTTAGCTAACATTTTACAGTATAAAAGGGAAAAAATGCAAATACTCAAAAGAAAGAATACTTTTTAAAGGGGATCGTGGGGTTTTGGCATGTACAAAAATGCTCAAGTGCTTCTACATCCCAAGAGGAGGTATAGATGTAAATTACTTTCTTGTACCTGACAGAGGTAGCTAAAAGTGAATATAACGTTGTCATGAGATATGGTGATTAACATTAAACTTGGATAGAAGAAAGTTGGATGCTTATCATGATAGGAAAAAGGTTAATATTTTAAAGTAAGGCTAAAGGTTGACAGGAGAAAAATTGAGTTAGTTTGCAAAAAAGAAATTTGTTTCTTTAAGTGAAAATTGAGGTCAAGAGGCCAGAGCTCTCTGCTTCGACATGAATGAAATAAATTAAATAATACCAGCATAAAGCAGCAGTGTATAAGCTAATGATAAAATAGTAGATGGTGATTTTGAGAAAGATACTGTCTATGAGAAAAATATTTAGAAATACTGTTTCAGATCAGTGTTTTTGTTTTTTTTTTTTCAAATTTATAATTACCATTGTTTTCAAATAGTATAGCTTATTTATTTATTTATTTATTAGTTAAAGGCTTTCACATTTATGCAGTACCTTTAATTATTAACAAAGGTGGTAATGCTGATGTTCAGAGCAAATGGCAATTTTAATAATTACATTCTTTCTAGCAGAAATTTCTGACATTTCAGATGGGTGCACTTTTCTGTACCACTTTGTGACCTAAGCAGTGTGTGATATTAGATGATGTTTCCCCATCTTAAATCAGCAAGAGTTGACTGTATTTCTTTGGTCAGTGTGTGGTAATTCCTGGGTATGTGAATAAAGACATTGCATTGATCTGTAACTAGTCATAAGAAAATACTAAATATAGGAGCTAGCAAATCCATCAGTATCAATTCCCTTCCTCATGTTAGTCTGTGTCTTTGACATGCAGAGCTAGGCAGCTAGTTTATTGTCCTCATGACTAGTACAGCAAACCCTTGTTTCTCTAATAAGAAGCATCTTTTTTCCCGTTCTCTTTGTTAAATTAACAAAAATAAAAGTCTTAAAAAAAATATAAAAGCCAAGCTTGTCCACTGTCGTCTGTGGATAGTTTTTGAGTAATAGCTCTGATGTATAACCTGCTTCATGAGTTCTGCAGGCTAGGTCCCTGACAGGGAGCTTCAGGCTTTGCTGAAAGGTCAAAGATCACCACTTCTCACTTATATTGGCTATGGGTATTGGATCCAGTGTCAACTTTTTTTCTTTTTTTTGCAGATCTAGCTGTAGAATTTAAATTGTGAGAGGTGATTCCTTCACTCTTCCCAGGAAAGTAAGATGATGCCTAACCTTATATCTCAAAATGGAAAAAAATATATATGGTTAGTTTTCAGGGTAAAAAAAATATTATTTGGACCATCTCCTTCTTACAGAAACATTAAGGTGGTTGTGGCTTTAGTCAGTGTGTATTTGGCAGCTGAATCTAGGTATTACCCTTGTCTGGGGTCATAGTTTGTTTTAAAATGTTATGTATGAATTTTCTCTAAATTGTAGCAGAGGGTCATGAATTAGTGTCTAAATGTGGGCTTGACAAGATTATTATGGTCTCTATTTCATGCCAGAAACAAAGATGAATAGAGATAGCAAGATTTTAAATAGACTTTGTGACATTTATAATGTCAGCAGAGAGTGAATGAATGGCAGGATGTAATAACAAATCTTCATTTTTGTTACTTTATAGGGAATAGATGGACCTACACTCATTCATAATTTCTTCCTAAAATAATTACTAAGTACTACATGAACCAGTCATTTTCCGTGCCAGTTACCTTCCAAATCATGCAAATTGTTTCCTAAGATGTATGTGTTAAATAAAATACATACAGTAGACACTAAATATACTTCGACTTACGTTTAGGAGTAGATAGGGTACACTTAGTTAACACTTTGTACTTTCAGCTGAACATTATAAGCAGTTTTGTTTGTGTCTAAAACTAATAATTTGTTTTAATGCTTGCTGGGTTACCTATTTTTTAATTATATATTTTTTAAAAATAATAATTTTCAGCCTCTCTTTATGTGTATTTCTGGAGCAGAGGCTTACATTTGATTGTTAAATTTCTGAAGTGGAGATAAATTTTGACAATTTTTGAATGAGAAAGACAGGATGTCTATTAGGATACTACTGCCTCTTCACTATAACCCCTTTGATGTTACATGTTCAAGAATTTCTTTTTTGTTTACTCATAGTCTATGTGTAAATAAAAAAGAACCAGCTATATTGAGGCCATGGGCTCTCATACTTTTTTTTTTTTTTTTTTTTTTTTAAATGTTATTCTTAGGTTTGAATAGTAATTTCCATTTCAGGACCACAAACAGGCTCACCATTAGTACTTTGGCAGTTTTTGCCCGAATGACAATCCAAACCTTAAAGTGATGGCTATTATTCTATAAAATACTCAATTGAAACTTAATTGAAATAGTAAACACATACACTGTTAGTCATGCATTGTTGTAAGTTTAGCTCTGCCAATGGGTGCAGATATTTTTATACCTCTGTATGTATGTAAAAAAAGAGTGTGTACACGTTAGCAATACATGCAGCAAAAGCATATCCAGGTACCACAAGTACTATCTCATTTTCACTTCTTCTGTAAATGCTGGCATTAATGTTCCACTAATGGAAACCAGCATGAAGTGCTAGTAGCTCTTAAAATTTTTTCTCTTCTCCCCCTCCCCCTAAGAAAAGTATGTAATTGAAACAAAAAGCATGGTTTCCATTTTAATTTTTTTATTTTTTTCCCTTTCCCTTTTCCTTGAGCCCATTCTGTCAGGCTGCAAGCGTGAAAGTTATTTTCTGGTGGTGTGATTAGATTGGGGCTGAACTCTCCAGCTGGCAGGCCTGTCTGTGACTGGCGGCGGCCTGTCCCCAGTGCTTGTCATCTCCTGACATGCCTGACAGGATGGGGACAGAAGCCCCAGACAGGTTCATTAGATGGTGTTTTCTACAGCTGGGCTAAAAATAATAAAAAATAGAATAAAAAAAAAATAAATAAAAGGCCACGCTTTGTCAAGGCCCAAGCTGTAGGGGCCCTTCATGTTGGTTTAAACCAAGGCCTTGTTTTGACAAATTCTGATCTGTGCGGTTTTTAGATTTTCTGACACATTTTTGTTTTCTTCCCCTTTGGCCTGCGCTCTTTGCTCTCTGCCTTGTTGCTGCTTCAAAATCCTAACACCACCTTCCCGGGAGAGCAGGGAGGATGCTTGTAGAGGGCTTGGAAGAAAAATAGAGCTCTATAGTGAAACAGCAGTAAGTGTTCATTTCCATGGTGATCAGCCCAATGGCACAAAAAACAACCTTGGGACTCTCAACAAGCCAATTACAAGAAAGGTTAAGAGTTTTATAGTGCCAGAAACATGCCATCCACATGAGAAAATAGTATCATTACTAGCAATCTATGCTGTTAAATACATTGCTGTCTGGCGCTGCCAGAAACATAAGCTGTTTATGTTATTTTGGGTTTTTTGGAAGCTGAGTTTTCCAGCAGTATTGTCAGGCTTTGATGCAGTATATCAAAATCTACATGGTTATACGTTATAAAACAGTTTAACCAGTAATAAAGCCATTTGAAAGCCTTAGGCATGTTGAATGTCACAACATTAACTAAACGGGTTCAAACTCTGGGTTTCTTACAGATTTGTATGAGATCTTTGCTTTAGATTTTTATCATAAAGACAAACATTTGCACATTGCATATAATTTAATAATCTCTCATGAAATATTTTAAAAAGAAAAAAAAGGCACTTAATACCTTTGTTTTTTTCTATTGTAATGATAAAGTACCTATTGACTCCTTTAATTTACAGACTGGTGACTGTAGTTTGACTCAAGGGTTACCTGCTGTTATTCCTGGGGAATGTCACTTGATCCCAGCTATTTTAGGTAGCTATAACATGCTGGTGTGTAAAACATTTCTCTAGCTACTGGGAAAAAAAGGAAAATGTTTACTATTTTGCTTGCTTTGCCGCTCTGCTTAGGAGTGTGGAAAGCATTACAGCATTTTATGTGTTCTGCTTTTAGCTGCTTGCAGTGTGAGTGCTGCAGCTGGAAACCAAGCCCTTCATTCACAGAAATCCTACCACTTACCTTTCCTTTGTATTGTTAGTTACTGCTGCTTTAGTTCATGGTCTCTATGACAACTGTTTAAATTGGGATGGGCAACTGTCATCTGGAGTATTACTGAAATAAAAGTGTTAGTGAGCACACAGTTCCATAGATAGAGCATTTCAATATAATCCAATTTTAATTGAGCTCCAGAGACTTTGATGTGCTGCCGAAGGTTGGGAGAGAGCTATTCCAGGGAGAAATTAAAGCAGCCCAGCAAGGCTTCACTACTCCAGACTGTCACCATTTTAAATAAGCATTAGCATCAGACTTAACCTTCCCCGATGAAACATCTTGCTTCACCCCCCCCCCAGCTCCCCCCTCTCCCAATACGTATAAAGGCAAAGACACTTTCATCTTTTTATATACATTTCTATATTCCCTTGATTAAGTTTGAAAAGCATGTAGTGGACCTGAGACAGATCTGGGGCTGTCTATTGGACCTTGCATTTTAGTTAATAGAAAGAAATAGAGGCAGAGTGAGGATTAGTTTGCCATAGTCTAATGGCATGTGTTGGATTTTCTAAGACTGCTTGAAAAGCAACCCATCCTTGTGCTAAAAAGTTGAGTGGGGACTTATTTTAACTTGGTGTCATAATTCATTTTCTTTAATGTAAATTAAGAAGAGCAAATATTTCATTTTAGCCTCTCTTACTAACAAATCTAGGTTCTTTCTATAGCAATGTGCCTGCTGGCTGAGTTGTCTTTTTCGTCATTTTATGCATAATAGTAAAAAACACAGTTATATAACAATTACTATGAGAATTAGCAGTCTTTCCTCTATTTTTACACATTAGATTAGAAGGTGACTGATGACTTTTGAACTGTTGAATTAAAATCCCTTATGATGTCAACGTTTAATTAAGCTATATGTTACTTTTGTGACATTTTTCTTTTTTTCTCAAAGAATATGTGTACATACAAAAAACCTCTAAACAAAAAAACCTTAATAAGAACAAAGCAGAACTGAGGAGAAATGTGTGCTTTCCCATATTTCAAAATACATTGTACTGCATTGATTCTTAGAAAGCTAAGAAATTGTAACATTATTAATTCTTTTGCTTTTTTTTTTTTTTTCTTTTTTTTTTTTTCCTTTAACGTTCTTGGCTTTGAATGAAAGAAAAGCAGATTTTGAGACATTGAACTCTCTTTTTGGAAGCTTAGTATTCTCAGCTTGTTCTCCAAATAGTAAGAGTTGGGATATTCAGCTGAAAAGGTGCATCTGGCAAAATTGAGTCTATCAGAAACAGGCTGTTACATAGGGCACGTGTATTCTTTAGAAAGAATGTGATATGCATCAAATCCAGACTTAATGGCAGTAGAAATGAAACCAGTCACAGCATGGGCAGTAATCTGTCTATACAAGTTAATAGGGTTTACTGTCTACCTAAGCAATTAGCCTGTTACCCACATAAAAGAAAGGTAATAGTCTAGATTTGTAGAGGACTTAGAATGGCTTGTTGTCATAATCTATTAAAAAAAAAGCATGGAAATATCAAATCTTCTTGTAAAGCTTGAGTTAAATTCTGTTTTACTAATGGCTTTCTTAGTTAAGCAAATATTAAGAATAAATTAATTGAGGTTATATAAGGGAACCCTTTCAAATTGGGATTGGCACACTTTTTCATAGTTGCATAGTACCCAGAAGACCATAACATCTAAATATCTTCTGTGGTGGGGCAGCTTGCAGTGGACAAAAACAGAGGCACATTCACACAAAGTGTGTCTATATGCTGACAGGTGTTGCAGTAATTTCATACTGGGAAGCTGGAGTTCATCACAGGAAAGCCTGTGAAGATGCCCATATTTATGATATGCAGGTTTGTTTTCATTTGGCTGGAAATCCAAAGAGGAGGGAACTGAATATGGAATCTTCTATAGCACTTCTTCCCCTGCTATTGCAGACATCACAAGACTCAGTGTGGGCCCCATTTTTGGTAGACAGCTGAGTAGACTCTTAATATTCCTCCTAGTTTTCCTGATCAATTTCTGTATAGTGTTAGACTCCCCCAAAAGTTGTACTTATCTATCATTTTGACCTTTACGTTATTCAGATTAAACAAGCTGTTAGTTAACTATATGAAAGTACACATAAAATATATAGAATGCACATACTAAAAATGTGGCTTCAGTTATTGAACTAAATATAAAAATATCATACAGAGTTTCTATATGCAGTTTACATTTGATACATGTTAATTTCTGCAGCTTTTATATTTTGTGCAGATTTATTTTTCAGTTTTTAGGTTACTGTACGTAATTTTAAAAAAGGATTCCTTAAAGCAAGTATAGAATGAAGAGTTACTTTTTCTGTAATACTAAGGCAAAATAAGTGTAATGAAATGCAAGCCAATTTAATGATTATTTAGTCGCAGCAGGGAATTTGCAAGTGGTCAAAGTTCAATTCTCAGAAGAAACATTGCTATTATTTCCTTGATCAGACTTAGTAATATGAGATAATGTTCCATATAAAATAGTAAAAAAAATAATAAAAATATAGTAGAATTTTGGTTGCTGTTGGAACTGTGGATTAGGTTTTTCCTAGCGATATAATTCCTTGGCTTCTCCAGTAATGCAAAAGAAACTCATCCTAAGCTCATCTTAAATGAATTAATGACAAATTGATTGATATGGCAATACATTAGGAAGATGAAGGTATTTTGATGTATGTTCACCATAATTCTCACACAGCATAATTGCTCTTTGGGGCCATTAGAAGCTCACATAACATAGAGTAGCCCTGCATCTGCTCTAAATTCCAACACCAAGCAAATTGTCTTATAGCAGTAACTAGTTCTCCAGAATGATCACTTCTAGTCACAGCTGATAGTGTGGCAGCTGTAGAATTTTTTATTTCTTGAGGATTATTCTAGTGTGTAATACAGAAAGTTGGGGGATAGTGAGGGTGTTGGAGGTGTATACTATCTATCACTTTATGAATGCATATATTTATTTTTGCTTATAAAAATAATATTTTTTTTCCTAAAATTTCAGAAGTAGAATTATATTCCCAAATGTCAGGAGTAGTGAAACAGCTTATTTGTATATGAAGTTAACAACAAAGTATTTCTGGTTTATGCTCAATCTTATATAGGAAGAAATATTAGGAACAGAAACTTGAAAAAATTAAGCTCTGTAGTTGAAAATAATGTTGTCCTCTAGTTACTTTTGTAGACTTTGGGTCATATGTGTTCTGCACTGAATAAATCAAATGGGAAACCGTTAAAATTGAAGACACTTGCACGTATCCTCTGTGACATTGAGATCACATCTATAAAAAGAGGGCAGAAACCTATCTTTCTACCTGTCACTTGGTAGGAAATGGGTAATGTATAGCAAAACTCAATTTTTCCAGTTTTATTAAGACCAGTTATAGTGCCTTCAGTTATTATAATGTTAAGGATTTGCTTCATGATAGATTTGAGTCTTCAGACATCTTCTATTGCATTGCACTTTTGAATAAATATATTGGTATGCAAGTTCTGGGAAAAAACCCAACAACATAACAACACAAAACACACACACACAAAACAACAACAACAACAAACCCACAAAAAAACCCCAAACAAACAAACAAAAAACTCCCAGAAAACCAAAACCAAAAGAGACAAAAAAACCCAACAAACCCTGAGGAATTTATGATGTCTTTATTCTTGGGAAAGAACACTTCACGTACTTGTGGATACTATGCATTCTTTATTCCTACTTTGTTTTTTTTGCTTTCGCCGAGTCCTAAAACTTGATAAAATGACATATCCTCAGTGCAAGGGGAAAATTGATACATGTGAGGATGAAGCATCAGAAGACACAATTTTAGAACATATAAGAATGTGAATTTCTTCTAGTCCTTTCCTGTAACGGGATGGTTGGTACACTCACCCAGAAACCAGGTACTCATTTCACTTCTTTCCTGTGTTTGAAGGGAGGAACTTGCCTTGTGTGTTGGCAAATTATGACCATTGAGCAGTGCTTGTTCTGCAATCCCTCCAGAATTATGACAGGAGTCAGGGAGCTTCTCTTTGTATTGCTCAATCAATCCTACTCATGTGGGGGCTTGCCAGGGCCCACTTGCCACTGCTGAGGCAGCTCACTTGTGCACCGTCCATCCTTGAGCAAGGAGGTGCTCACTGTGAGCACAGCGGTGAGCTGAATCCAACAGCACTGCTGGGGAAGGGTGTCAGTTAGGTTCACACCCCTTTGAGAAGAGAACTGAACCTGAGCCCTCATCCCAACTTCTCACTTTAGGTAGCAAGGGACTTGTTTGTTTTCTGGTGATTAATCTAGACCTACAACTTTTTTTCAGCTAAACCTCAAACAAATTCTGTCCAATCCTATTTCAAGTTCAATAAAACTGCGTTTTTTTCTGCCAAGTAACTATTAAATGAATAAAGGTCCAGCTTTGGTTTCAAGTTACAAGCATTTATCAACACTGTATTTTCCCTGGACTTCTGAATATTGCAAGTCCTTTTTTTTTTTTTCCAGTGCTTTACTTTTGCTAAGGATGTCTGGAATGAACAAGTTGACAGAAAAGCAAGTACTTGATTTTTAATCCTGAAAAAGCAGTTCAAATGTTTTTTTTCTCAGATCATATCAATTTTATGTTTTGTTTTTTTCTTGTGCTTGTTCACTCAACTGAAAATGTAATTGAAAAAAATTCATTTTTTGAAAAAAAATCTGATTGCATTTCATTGCATGTGTTGCTGGGGCAGAATTGCTCAGAGCAGTTTGGGTGTAAGTACTGAGATCACCACCCGCCTGTTTGGATTAATCTCTAGGCACAAAATGTAGAGTGAGAACGGAAACAGCAGTACTGTTGAGATTTCTCACTAGATTGGAGTCTGACATCCTGTTGTTGCCAAAGTCAACACAAAAATCATCTTAAACCTTGTGAGGTAACAGGCACAATCTACTTTGATACTGTTGCTAACTAGAACTAATCGAGCTTCTCTGCTTTGGATTTCGTCCCTCTGTTTGTTTCCACAACCTCTATGTTTTCAGTTGAACCGTGCTCTAATAAAACTTTTTGTGGCACTAGAATGTGTTTTTCTTCTGCTTCTCTACATGTGCTGTTGCCCGAGCTGGCACCATCAGCTTTATTCCGGCTTTTAGAATCCTTAAATCAGCTGAAACTTCTTCTTAAAAGAGTAATTGTTGAAATTTAGTTTGTAAGTACAGCCTAAAAAAAGGCCTATACATACATTTCTAAGGTGGTAATGTTGACATCTGCTACCTCTTCATGATGCTATTCTTCTCAAGAATTTCAGTCCATGGCCTGCTTTTCAGGAGTTGCCTAGACTGACAATCTGTTTGCACGTTGCACAGAAAGGAAACCATCCAAAAGCTTGCAGATCTGTAACGCCAATAAAGTGAATGGTAAACGTAAGTGTTATTCAGACTGCTGTTTTCTCAAAGGTTGCATTTTCCCATGTCATTAGCACTTATCCTTCTATCTAAAACTATGCCTTGGTGTTTCAGAGTAGCAGAGTTAAAAATAATGCATTTAGAATACCTAAGATATTCTCTTTGCATTATTTTGACCCAGATGTTAACTTTTAGAGGCAATGTTTTCATATCTAGGAGCAGGGTTTTTTTCACTCTAATAAACTTATCGCAGCTGCTTCTCAAGAAATCCCCATATCCTTTCCATTACCTTCCTCCAACACAAAATCATAACATGCAAAACCATTTGACCAATGAGAAGAGGTCAATGGCTCAATACCCAAATAGAGGCAAATGATGAGTGATGTCCCTCAGGGGTCAGTACTGGGACCAGTGCAGTTTAACATCTTTGTTGGAGACATGGACAGTGGGATTGAGTGTATCCTCAGCAAGTTTGCTGGTGATACTGAGTTGTGTGGTGTGGTTGACACCCTAGAGGGAAGGGATGCCATCCAGAGGGACCTTGACAGGCTGGAGAGGTGGGCCAGTGCCAACCTCATGAAGTTCAACAAGGCCAAGTGCAGGGTCCTGCACCTGGGTTGGGGCCACCCCAGGCACAAATACAGGCTGGGGGGAGAATGACTGGAGAACATCCTAAGGAGAAGGACTTGGAGGTGGTAGTTGATGAGTAGCTCAACATGAGCTACCAGTGTGTAGCTGGAGCCAAGAGACTCAACTGCATCCTGGGCTGTATCAAACGTGTGGCCAGCAGGGCCAGGGAGGTGATTCTGCCCCTCTGCTCTGCTCTGGTGACATCTCATCTGGAATACTGTGTACAGTTCTGGTGCCCTCAGCACAAGAAATGTATTAGCCTTTTGGAGAGGGTTGGGCCACCAAGATGATCAAAGGGCTGGAGCACCTCTGCTATGAAGACAGACTGAGAGAGTTGAGGCTGTTCAGCCTGGAGAAGAGAAGGTTCCTCAGAGACCTCATAGCAGCCTTCCAGTACTTGAAAGGGGCCTACAGAAAAGCTGGGGAGGGGCTTTTCATCAGAGAAGATAGTGATAGGACAAGGGGTAATGGTTTTAAACGGAGAGTGGGGAGATTTAGGTTAGATATTAGGAAGAAATTCTTCACTAGAAGGGCGGTGCGGAACAGGAATGGGTTGCCCAGGGAGGTTATTGATGCCCCATCCCTGGAGGTTTTTAAGGCCAGGCTGGATGAGGTTTTGTGCAATCTGATCTAGTGGTAGGGTTCCCTGCTCATGGCAGGGGGGTTGTAAGCTGATGATGTTTGAGGTCCCTTCCAACCTTAATGATTCTATGATTCTATGAACTTAAAATAAATTTTCAGATGGTTGAAAATGAATGTGGGAATAAAAGACTCAGTTCCTGTCAGCTGAGTGGGCATTGTTTAAATGGATACTGAAGTGGTATGTTGACCAGAGAAATGAAATTTTTAAAGGCTTGGGGTGAACAGAACCTCATGTTTCAAAAAAGGGGCCTCTTGAAAGCTTAAAAAAACATTGGAAGTAGAAGTATAAGCTGAGAAAATTTGGCAAGAAAGCAAAGCCCAAACCCACAAAAATAATATCTGCATTTTTTAGATCCCTGAAGAGGAGAAAAATGAAGCAGGAGTGCCAATATTTATTTAAAAAAAAAAAAAAAGTTCTAAAAAATATTTTAAAAACTAATGTGAATAGAGAAATTATAATGACATCTAATACTCAGCTCATCCTGCAGAGTGTAGTATCACAAGAGCTACTTAGAGGAAAGCTTTGAAGTCTTACAAATAAATAAACATTTTTACAGAAAAGCATGTTAAAAGGAATGGGAAATGTAAAGAGAAATTGGAAATGTTTTACTTTGCACACCAAAGTGTGCAAAGAAAAAAATGATAACCTGGTATTTTGGTGAGATTTGAGAAGTGTTTGCTCTTACATGACTATGAGAATTGAGGCAGAGAGGATGTTCTTAAAGTGGCTTAAATGTGTATGAAAAATAAAATAATAAAAAGATAATAAGCAGTTGATTAAATACTATTATATTTAATTAATTTTAATTGTCCTTCCTGTCTATTTGCATTATCAGTTTTCCATTTCAGAAAAGCAAAATGATAGGTGCTTCATTATTTGAACTTACCTGATTTTTAAATTTCTTAATAAATTTTTCCTTTATACTTTGATGTATCTTGACATGATATATCCATTGTTACAGTGTATTCATGTTTTTCCTGCTAAATGTGAAAGGTGAGCATATTCAGTACTTAATCAAACATTTTGAAATAATGTAATGCTTATTCAGAACGGTATTTCATAAACTAGGATTCTGGTTCTGTGCCATTAATGTCTGCCATTTCAAGCTGTATTTAGAATACATGAAGCAGTCTGCAGTGTGCTTGTAGTGAGCTCCTTGTTAGATGGTTCTGGATAAAAAGTTAACTGTGTGGGCACAGAAGCCATTATCTTTAACCCATGAAAATCTGCATTCAGAACTTCACATTTTCTTTGAGGCAAATGACATTGATAGCAAAAACTTGAAAAAGGGAAATCCAAATCCCTGACAGGAGAGAATGATTTTCAGAAATTGTTTTCATGTGCTTGTTACTCCTAAAAGCATACAATGATGCTAAACTATTTTATAAAGATCTGTTGTGTACGAGGGTCAGGTGCATGAGTGCATTTCTGTAGCTGGCTCTAGACAGCTCTCTGATGGTGTATCTGTTCACTGTGATTTGCTTTTGTGCAATATTCCATGTTTTATTGGCAGACATCTTCTATTAAGTACTGAGGTTGCAATTTTGGAAGCATCCTGTAAGTCAGTGGTGTAGGGAATGTACCAGTTATGTTCCATGACTTTTATGGTTTCCAGATTGTTATGAAACAATTAATAGGAAATTAACTGCTGTGTTGTGACTGAAGCATATTATTACTTGCTATTTCAGATATAACTATAAAGGGTAGCAGCTTTTACCACAATAATTTATTTTTTCTTACAATATTTTTTTCCCCTGCCTATTCATATGTAAAAAAGGTGAGGTGACTACAAATTAGATTTTAACTTCTTCATTATGGACGACTTAGCTCACTTGAGGCAAAAAAACAGAACATGTAGTTTCCACCAGACAACAGAGAGGCAAAAGATCCAAGCAGAACACTCTGGATAGTTCATGTCATCATAACCATGTTTGGTTATTTTGTCAGGAGGGTATGGCCAGAGTAACATTTACGTCTCTCTTTTTTTTTTTTTTTTTTTTTTTTCTTTCCTGTTTTGTGTGGGGTTTTTTGTTGTTGTTTGTTGTTTTTTGCTAAGTTAACAACAGAATTTCATTGTAAAAAACACTTTCTCAACCTTAGGAAATATTAAATATTCATTTGACAAGGCTGGATGAGGGAGCTTCAGAGTTTCTCTTCTTTCCTTGGCAACTGCATACAGAAAAAATCCATCATGAGAAACTACATGCAAGCTCCTGACCTAGAAACCTGGAACACCAAAGCTGTTTTACTTATGTTGTATGGGAAGAAACAAAACTTTGCCACTTAGTGTGAAAAAAGCAACCACAAACAGCAAACAAGGTTCGATATATAGTGAGTACATAAATAAAATAGTTGTAGTTTTAATTACTAGCATTGAGGAAGACATGCTGAATTTGGTTAGTATTACAGCACTGGACACATAATTCAGGACAATTAAAACACTGAAAAACAGAGTGACATGAAAAAAATTATTAGGGTTATTTGACTGCTGGAGGGCCACATTATGAATATATAATATGGTACTTTTAAGCATGTCTTTAAACCTTTGTATCAAATAAGATGAAGGATTGCTTTAGGTTGGGCTATCAGGATGCAAGAGCATCCCCCTAGAACTTACTCAGTCAAGACAAATCTGTTCAAATGCAAAGCAAATATTTTTTAAATGTAAAATGCTGAATTCAAAGAAATAAACCTGCAAGGAACAAAAATAAATTCTTAGAAGTTTCTTGCATATCCAAAGAAGGAAATTAAATAAGTACCTCATGAAAAAGACAGTAGCCTGTGTTCCCAGGTGACAGAGCCATGTAACAGATAGATGGGATTTGGATGTCTATATTAAAGACATGCCAAAGCTTTTTAATGTTCTAGCTAAAATAGCAGTTCCCAGTTAAAGATTGTAGTAGGTACACTTCAACAGTGGATAAAGCTATCTTTATAAAATGAAAAAGTATCTTCTGTACCAAAATGACATTATTATTGGAAGCTGTTCTGGTCATTGATAAAGGAAAAAAAAAAAAAGTTTAGTTTCAGTAAATGGCCATCTCATTCAGAAAGCATCACTCTGAGGATCCTTTTCAGGCTTTGAGAAAAAATTATTTATAGGAACTTTGTATCCTTGGAAATGAAGAAAAAAAAGAACCAATTCTACTGTACGTAAGTACAAGGCAACCATATCCCTTACTGCTCTTGTTGTTTAACATTATTAGTACAAAAGGTAAAGAATAATTAAGGAAATCAGGGAATAAGTTCTTTGAAAATTAAAAAAACACAAAACCCAACAACAAAACTTTATTGCATGTTAATGGGTATATGCATTTTGCACTAGATATAAAAAAACTTGGAAAATTTTACAAATATCAATTGATATTTTCATTGAAGATTCAGGTTAGAATTAAAATACCCTGAACTAGAAATCTGTTTCCAAAAGACAAATTATAATTTCCCATTGAAAATGCTAGATTACATTCATATACACAGGCCTTGATGAATCACTAGAAATCAAATGCATCACTGAATCAAAAGAGCTATTTTTTAAAAAGGAAATATTGAGCAATAAGCAACAGTTAATTGGAACAGGCTGATCATAGAATCATAGAATCTTAGGGGCTGGAAGGGACCTCGAAAGATCATCTAGTCCAACCCCCCTGCCAGAGCAGGGTCACCTAGAGTACATCACACAGGAACGCATCCAGGTGGGTTTTGAATGTCTCCAGTGAAGGAGACTCCACAACCTCCCTGGGCAGCCTGTTCCAGTGCTCTGTCACTCTCACAGTAAAAAAATTTTTTCAGATATTCACCTTGAACCTTCTATGCTCCAATTTACACCCATTACCCCTTGTCCTATCACTGGTCATCACTGAGAAAAGCCTAACTCTGTCCCCCTGACACTCACCCCTTACATATTTGTAAACATTGATGAGGTCACCGCTCAGTCTCCTTTTCTCCAAGCTAAAGAGACCCAGCTCCCCCAGCCTTTCCTCATAAGGGAGATGAAGTGACTAATCTTGCTGTAAAGTTGGCAACTGAGAATAAGTAGAATTTGTACAGGCTGCTTTCCTTGGTTTCTTTCTAACACCTGATTTTGTGATTGTTTCTGTTCCAGGACCAATAATCAAATTAAATACCCTTTTTCAGTGCTGTGTCCAGAGCTATGAGCTATCAAAAGTGGTATAAAACAGCAAAAAATAATCCTCAATATGGAAGTGTTTATCCTGTGGAGATAGTCTATTAGGGATGCTAGCAGAACGGAAACTAACATTTCTGGTCTTCTGGTTAATCTAATACTTCAAAATTCTAGCTGATAATTATCAATTAATTAATTATTGATATTTGAAGTATTGCTGAAGTAGGCTCTTGGAAAAAAAAAAAAAAAAAAAGAGGTCTTGTTTACATCAGATGTAAAATTAAAATAATGAAGCTTTTATATTTAAGCCAAGTAGGAAGTAAGTGTTACCAATAGATGTTCCATATTACAGGACACTGAGGTTTAGGGACGTCTCATTCCTACTGTTAGGGTGACAGTTTCATCTTACTGCAAGGCATCCTAGCAAATTTTTATTCTTGATCTATCAGCTGACCAGTGCACCCATTACTGTCTTGGAAACGTACTCGTATTTCTGAAGAAAAAAATGGAAAGGGTTTTACAGGGAGGAATAAGCTTTGAATCAAATACTTGCAGCCGATATTAAAAAAAAAAAAAAAAAAAAAAAAAAAAAAAAAAAAAAAAAAAAAAAAAAAAAAAAAAAAAAAAAGAAAAAAGTGTGCTTAGTTAAAAAGTAGACATGGTTGGTTGGCTGGTTAGGTCTTATTTTATTGAAAACATTTTTTTTGACATATCTAAAATTTGGTGCGTAGTTATGAAGTTTCAACATTCCTAGAACAAAAAGCCTTTGTGATTGTTTTTAGGACAGAACTCATAAAACTATCAAAATAAAGAGCACTGAGTTTAAGTGTAAAAAACAACAAAATATTAAGTGGAGCACATGGTAATTTTAACTTCACATAACTAGGTAACATATTTTCAATGTCTCTTGGTGAACAAAGTGATCATTTCCATGCCTTTATAAATAATGAAATATTCAATAGATGTAAAAAATGTAAAATAGCCAAACCTTCATTAATGTGATATGAAAATGGAAAATGCTAAAAATCATCCTGGAAGAATAACAGCCACAACTATAAACCTTTAAAATGATTCAAATTCAGAAAAAAATGAAATTACTTTATTTTGGCACTTAAAACAACAAGAAAGAATTCTGCAACTACATCAGTATTTTCTGCTGTAAACTGTAGCTACCTAAACCAGTAGATACTTAATAGTGGAAGGTATATTGCATTGCTTGCAAATAGTGCTAGATGGATGTTATGGAGGATGACAAAAATGGGTAGTATATCTTGAACAGGAAAACAATACAACAGAAATACTGAAATAATTGAGATGATTTGATATCAACATGATAATCTGATATTTGTAGGACTAATAGACAGTTAAGAAAAGTGTAATTGAGGATAGTAATTGAATTGTAGACTCCTTCCTTTCCTCCGATTTCCTATTCTTTCTATTGGTATACTGGAGTGGTATCTGAAGTTCCCACATTTCATAGTGGGGAAAATGTACCTCTATGAAGTTATGTTTGCTTTACACTTGAATAGGGAAAGGAGGATGAAAAAGGCAACCAGTGTATGGTTGGTATAAAATGTACTTTTAATGCTGATCTGTAATAACTAAGATGCGGTGCATATCAAGACCTGGTAAATATGTTACTGTGACTCATCTAAAATGTTAATACAGATGATATAGTCAGTGTTAAACATTTTTCTTTACAAAAAAGCAGAACAAGTAGAAACGTTTTTGGAACAATAAGGGAATTCCTGAATTCAGAAATTAATTCTTTGGCAATTCTGCTGGCTGCTGAAGATCTGGTTAGTGCAATATACATTTCAAACTCCTCTCTCAGGTAATCTGTTCTTGTCGTATAGCTTTTTAAACTTGGTTGTTTTTTTGCTCCTTATTTCCTCTCTGTATCTTAAGAACCTATGTATTTCCAAAAATTATGTATCAGATAGCAGCAGAATGCATTCAATCAAGGAGGTGCTGGAGCCTTCATTGTTCTTAACCATTTTAATTTTACATACATGATACCAGCTGTGTCCTAGCATCTGATCTCAATGAAAGACTGAAAGAAATTTTGGTTTATGTAGCTTATCAAAGAGAAAACTAAGCAGTAACTGGATCACAGTCTGTAATTATCGACACAAGGAAAGTTATCTGATAATAGAAGACTCTAATCTTACAGACAAAGGGGTCATGAGATCTAGTGGCCAGAAGCTGAAGTCAACAGAGTTCAAAGTAGAAATAGGTAAAGATTTTAAACAAAAAGGTTAATTTACTGTTGCAATAATTTAGCATATGAGGTAGGAATTCCAGAGCTGGCCTGTGACAGAATGGAGGGAGCCTATAGTCTTGTGTGTGTCTGGGAGACTTCCCAATAAATCAAGTCCCTTTCCTTCTTCAAGGCTGTGTTTAGTTAATGTGGAGAGCTGAGGTGAATTAAACTACAGTTGGCCACTGTTGCTTTAAGGCTTCTCTGTAACTTCCTCCCATATAGATGGTATGGAAGACTTGCTGTGTTCCTCTCTCCTGTTTCCATCAAGGACAGAACTGACATTTCAATGCTTTTCGATGTGCTGAAGCAGATTCGTTTTGTTGCTGTTGTTACAGTCATCTCTGAAATAGACTCATCATGGTTATGAGAAAAAAATTATGGAGAGAGATTAACAAAAATCTGTGGATTTCTTTAAACACAGAATGTACAAACTTAAATTAGCTTTTTCCTACATGAAAACGTTACTAACCTGAAGCTACATCAGTGAATAAAGTGAAGGAAGACACTTTGCACTACCTCAAGCATGAAGGATCGATGACAGCAGCAACATATGGTCTCCTTAACAATTCCATGTTCAGAAGTTGGGGGAGGTCATGCTTGCAGAAAGCTAAGACCTCAACTAAGTGAGTAAAGTACTGCAAGCTGGGATTCCGACAGTTTCTGTGTACCTTATGGAGAACAGAGAAATTCAGTCACTTCAGTCTGAAAACTTCCTTCTGCATGTCCCTTTAGTGAAGGTGTTAATTGCGTTTCTTTGTTTCACCAAGCTTCATGTGTCTCAGGAAGCCTAGGGGAAGGTGCAGCTTGCAGAGTCTGGGAAAAGGTTGACTCCTCACAGAATGAAGTGTTTGGGTCTTAGTAATGGGCAGAGTCAACCTCAGCAGAGGGCTGAAGGCAGCCTTCCAGCTGAGGAAAAGGATTAGGAAGGGATTGATGCAATGATAGCGCTGAATTGATGAATCACAGATGAGAGAAGTTAATAAAGCTGGTACCTAATTAACTTGCACCTTTTTGTCTGTTCTCTTGTACATCCAGAACAGTGAAGAAGAAGTGAAAAAGATTATTTAGGTGTTAATATCTAGTCTTAGACCAACACCTTCAGTTGAGAAACAAAATTGGACACATTGGAAAAGCAATGCTAGCTTTTAACTATTTTATTTTAAAATATTTTCACAATCGTTTTAAAACACAAAATTACAAATTGTTAAATTTTGTTTATTGTTTGGGATAGTAAATGTACTTAACTAAAAGTTTTTGTCAACATATTATTCTAGCTAATTTCTGTATGTATTAGTGGAATGGAAAGAGTTCTAACTTATGACCCTGAAATGGTGGTAAATAGAATTTTATATTATTTTGGTTGTACTTTACACAGGATAGCCTCAGAAGTAAATCTGTCATGCAACACATAACCAACAGTTGTGTCATGCACACTGTTGGAAGAAAACACAACTAAACATAATTGCAACTATGTTTATTAACCTGTGCTTGCTTGTAGCTTTGGGGTTTCTTGAGGAAAATAAGCTGATGTGATTCAGGAGAAATAGAATCATAGAATCACAGAAACATAGAAGGTCTTGAGTTGGAAGGGACCACTAAAGGTCATCTGGCCCAACCCCATGACAATAAGCAGGATCATCTCACACTAGAGCAGATTGCTCAGAGCCTCCTCAAGCCTGTCTTAGAATGTCTTCAGGGATGGGGCCTCCACCACTTCTCTATGCAACCCATTCCAGTGATCCACCACCCTCATATTAAAGAACTTTTTCCTAATATCTAAGCTTAGTGCACCCTTCTCTAGCTTGAAGCCATTACCTCTTGTCCTGCTGTTACATGCCCTAGTGAGCAGTCCTTCCCCAGCCTTATTATAGGCTTTCGGATACTGGAATGTTGCTACAAGGTTCTGTTCCCGCAGAGCCTTCTCTTCTTCAGGCTGAATAAGCCCAACTCCCTCAACCTGTCTTCATAAGAGAGGTGCTCCAGCCCTCTGACCATTTTTGTTGCCCTCCTCTGGACACACTCCAAAAGGTTCACATCCTTCTTGTGTTGAGGGCCCCAGAGTTGGACGCAGTACTCCAGGTGAGGTCTCACCACGGCAGAGTAGAGGGGCCCAGTCACCTCTCCACCTGCTGGCCCCACGTCTTTTGATGCAGCCCAGGATGCAGTTGGCTTTCTGGGCTGCAATTGCACATTGGTAGCTCATGTTCAGCTTTTCATCCACTAATACCCCCAGGTCTTTTTCTACAGGGCTGCTCTCCAGCATGACTTCTCCCAGCCTGTATTCGTATCTCTGGCTGCACCGGCCTTGTAGGACCTCATGAGGTTCACCTGGGCTAAAGCTTCTTTAGCTTGTTGAGGTCCCTCTGGATGGCGTCCTGTCCCTCTGGCATATAGAACACACCACCCAACTTGGTGTCATCAGCAAACTTGCTGAGGGTGCTTTCAATGCTACTGTCAATATTGTTAACGAAGAAATTAAACAACACTGGTCCCAGTAAGGACCCCTGAAGGATACCACTTGTGACTATCTTCCATCTGGACATCGAGTCATTGACCACTACCCTCTGGATGCAACCACCCATTAAAGACGATAGTGATAGGACAAGGTGTAATGGTTTTAAACTGAGAGAGGGGAGATTTAGGTTAGATATTAGGAAGAAATTCTTCAATAGAAGGGTGGTGAGGAACTGGAATGGGTTGCCCAGGGAGGTTGTTGATGTCCTGCTCATGGCAGGAGGGTTGGAACTTGATGATCTTTAAGGTCACTTCCAACCTTAATGATCCTATGATTCTATGATCCAGCTAATTTCTTATTCACTGAGCAGTCCACCCATCAAACCTTTATCTCATCAACTTGGAGAGAAGGATGTTGTAGGGAACCTTGTCAAAGGCCTTGTAGAAGTCCAGATAGATCATCCATAGGTCTTCCCTTGTCCACTAATGCAGTCACTTCATTGTAGAAAGCCACTAGGTAGGTCAGGCAGGATTTTCCCCTAGTAAATCCATGCTGGCTGTCCTGAATTACCTCCCTGTCCTCCATTTGCCTTAGCATGTCTTCTAGGAGGACCTGTTCCATGATCTTCCCAGGCACAGAGGTGAGGCTGACAGGTTGGTAGTCCCAGGGTCCTGCTTTCTACCCTTTTTAAAAATAGGCAGAATGTTTCCTTTCTTCCAGTCACTAGGGGCTTCATCTGACTGCCATGGCTTTTCAAATATTAGGGAGAGTAACTTGGCAACTGCATCAGTCAATTCCTTCAGGAGTTTGGGGTGCATCTCATCAGGTCCCATGGACTTGTGTATGTTCAGGTTCCTCAGATGATGGCCTTGTCTTCACTTATGGTGAGAGGGACTTTGTCTCCCTGGTCTCTATCCTGTGGGCCATCAACTTGAGAGCCACGAGGAGAGAGATTGCTAGTGAAAATTGATGCAAAAAAGTTGTTGAGAACTTCAGCCTTCTCCTTGTCTGTTGTTACCAGTTCACTACTGTTGCTCATTGGCGGGGTACACTTTCTTTAACCTTCCTTTTCTGGTTTATGTACCTGTAGAAGCCCTTCTTTTTCTTTACATCCCTTACAAAGTTCAGCTCCAGCTCCGCCTTGGCCTTCCTGACCTCGTCCCTTAAAAACCAGGCAACATCCCTGTACGCTTCCCATGATACCTGTCCCCACTTCCACTGCCTGTGTAGTTCCATCTTGCCTTCTAGTTTGACCAGCAGGTCTCAACTCAGCCATGTTGGTCTCTTGCCTTTCTTGCCTGATTTCCTGCACCTGGGGATCTCCTGTACCCTATGGAAAGCATCCTTACAGATCTGCCAGCTCTGTTCTGCTCCCTTGTCCCTGAGGGCTGTTCCCTTGAGATCCTACTTACTAAGTCCTTGAAGAGCTGGAAGTTTGCTTTCCTAATTAGAGTCCTGACTATGCTTTTCATCTGCCACATACCCATTAGGACAGTGAACTGCACTAGTGCATGGTCACTGCAGCCCAGACTACCTTCAGCTTTGACATCTTTGATGAGTTCCCTTGCATTTGTGACCATCAGGTCAAATAATGCATCCCCTTGGGTAGGGCTGTCAATTTCTTAAGGAGTTGTCATCAGGATCTTAGGAATATCAGGTTATTGTACTTGCTGAATTCTTCTAACACCTGTACTTAATTGCATTAAAAAAAATATATATATTTTAACTTGTGGTTTTTAAGTGTTAAAGAGATACAGTGAACTGTACTTCGTAGATGGGTAAAATTTACTATCCTCTTATGCAATATTCTAATGAAAAATTCCTCCCAGTAATTGTCACCTTGACTTTCTTTAAAGGTCCTCGCCTATACAGAAGGCCTTCATGGAAAATGGATGTTCAGCGA
Source organism: Chaetura pelagica (assembly GCF_000747805.2). Classification (NCBI taxonomy): domain Eukaryota; kingdom Metazoa; phylum Chordata; class Aves; order Apodiformes; family Apodidae; genus Chaetura; species Chaetura pelagica. Next base: position 2,926,354 of record NW_009953393.1, on the reverse strand, counting down.
GATTCGGGCTGTGTTTTCAAGACGTTATCTTCTCCAGAACACAGCTTTGGAAGTGTTTATGGCAAACAGAAGTATGTCTTTGTTTATTTTGTTGCATAAAAATCTGCTAGTAGTTATTTTGTGTGTTATTTATCAAGCTTAGTATTTAAACTCTGTGCCTCCTTTGATGAAGTGTTTTTGCCTGTATCCAATAATGCTTACTCTTGCATGTATTCTTTGCATTTTGTGTTAAAGTCAGTCACATAAATCAATCTCACTGGTTTCTGTGGCACAGTGAGATTTATTTATAAGAACAGATTGTTGCAATTGGTAAATTCTTCAGATGTATGATAGGAATTTTTCTTTTCTCTATGATCTCACCCCTCTCCTCCATTTTATTTTTTTAGTGAAATATCCAAAAAGAAATTTTCTTTTCTAATCATAAACTGAGTTAAAGTTAAAAGGACCAGATCAATAAATGGATCCACTCATTTTTCTGTATCTGCTAATCTGAACCAGAATTGATGGGTTGGTGAGGTGTGTCTTTTGCCCAGAGTAGGTCTGATCTAAGTTTAAATTTCAACTGAAGAGGCACAATTAAACAATTTTTGATCCTGTGTATTTTAATGCACCAGTTAGAAGACCAATTGCCATGCCAACTAGTGAACAACTTTGCAGGCTGATAAGGGCTTATATGGGTTAATGGCAAGCTGGGATTTGTCTGAAGTACACCTCACAGGGGTCTTCTGCAAAACGGGAAAGTTGGTGCCAAAATATTAACCAGCTAATGATACCTAGGTATGAAGTATACCAGGAGTTTCTGATGTTACTTGGATCCCCAGGAGGATTAAAAGTGGAACTGACTTCTCTTTCTAAATAGAAAGCAAAAAGCTTTTTAAAAATAAATGCAGGTGGAGAAACAGACTTCTGCAGATGGCTTACTAGTCCCTATTTTCTCTTCTCCGTTTAGCTTCTGTTATGTTTAATTTTCCTGACCAAGCAACAGTGAAAAAAGTTGTGTACAGCTTGCCACGTGTTGGAGTAGGAACCAGCTATGGTTTACCACAAGCCAGGTAATTTAATTAAAATAATTTGTATGGTTAATGCTAAATATATTATAAAAATTATATTTTTCAGTGTCACTACTAAAACATTATTTCTGCAATGAAACTCCAAATTTTCTATTTCATAAGATTAGTTTGAGAAACATTACTCTTTATGTACTACATCCCCTGTTACCATGGAATGGAAGTATTATAATTTTTTTTTAATCATTACAGGAAAAAAATACTTTCCAGTGAAGGGCTAGAAAGAAAATGTACACCTTATCTCTTCAAAGTCTGGTTTTCAGTCTGGTTTATTGATGTATAGACAAATGTTCATCCTTGCTGTTGTGCAGGATATGGAACTAGACTAGGTTTCGTGATTGCTGAATGGAAATTATTGTTTGTATCTATCTTCTCACTTGCCTTCTTATATGAATGTGTGGATTTTATTTCATTGCTCATCACTATAGTGGCTATTTTGGAATTTCCAAATTTCTTCCATTTATTAGTATCATGCATTCTTCTTTTTTTTTTTTCCAAAATTAAGAATATAATTTTTGGAAAAAACCAACTAAGGCTTAGTTTTAGAGATTTTCACATACTATGGACAAGAACATTTTAAATTATCTCTTCAATATCAATATAAAACCAGCATATCGTCAGAAATAAGGCTGGGAATTGTTAGAACTTATGTTATAAAAGTATTCATATTTCAATGATGGATAAGATGATCATAATGTGTACTTAAGTGAGTCAAAGGAGGAATTTTCTGCCTCCAATTTTCCTTTTTTTTTTTTTTTTTTCCTTATCTCTTCAAAGTCTGGTTTTCAGTCTGGTTTATTGATGTATAGACAAATGTTCATCCTTGCTGTTGTGCAGGATATGGAACTAGACTAGGTTTCGTGATTGCTGAATGGAAATTATTGTTTGTATCTATCTTCTCACTTGCCTTCTTATATGAATGTGTGGATTTTATTTCATTGCTCATCACTATAGTGGCTATTTTGGAATTTCCAAATTTCTTCCATTTATTAGTATCATGCATTCTTCTTTTTTTTTTTTCCAAAATTAAGAATATAATTTTTGGAAAAAACCAACTAAGGCTTAGTTTTAGAGATTTTCACATACTATGGACAAGAACATTTTAAATTATCTCTTCAATATCAATATAAAACCAGCATATCGTCAGAAATAAGGCTGGGAATTGTTAGAACTTATGTTATAAAAGTATTCATATTTCAATGATGGATAAGATGATCATAATGTGTACTTAAGTGAGTCAAAGGAGGAATTTTCTGCCTCCAATTTTCCTTTTTTTTTTTTTTTTTTCCCCCCCCTGTGTGAATTCCCCCCAATATCAACTCGTGACATCCCCATTTAGAAGTGTTTTTTCAAACCTGAAATTGGTTCAGACAGTATATCAGGTGAAATTTGGTGAAGAATGTTTAGGTTCAGGATTACTTTCTGGTCAAAATAAAAGATGAATAAGTAAATATATAGGAGTGAGGAAACAGCAGGAAATTCACAAAATATGGTGCTTTGAATTCAGATCTCCAGTTTTCTTGACTTGCCAAAAGCCAATCACTTAATCATCAGTGTAATGTCTGGGATGTGTCTATCTCTTGAAGTAATTTCCTACAAACTAAAACTTCATATTGTCCTTGTATTGTCCCAGTGCAGAATGTGAAAATACTCTGAAGTGTCACAGCATTTGTAGGTTTGGAGAACTATTTCATTCCCATCTAAACATCAGTCCATGTCATGAGTTCCGGGGTCTCATGATACCTAAGGCTTTATCAGCTGAGTGTGCTTAAGTTCGTAGGCAAATTGCTAAATTTTTCAAGTTTTCACTGAGATCAAGGGGAAGTTGGGGCATTTCTTTGGAAGGTGCATCTTGTTAATATTTGCATTGCTCTTCCAAATACTCAAATTAAAGAAATTGCTGTCTCTAAATAGAAAGTAATAGTATTCTTCTCTGCAGTAAAAATGGCCACATGTTCTAGAACAAACAAAATGCAAATTTCTCAATCAGAATTTCATATCTACAGTGACATTTTTTACTTTTGAAATTCATACCCTTTGTGCATTATTCAGTGAATAATTGTTTGAAAAAGTTTGTTGATACATAATTACTTAGAAAAGTTTCATCTTCAATATTATATGCAGTTATTTCCATAACTTTTTTATTAAAGTTCAATTTGAATTGAAAACGGGCTTGTTAGCCTTCAGAATAAGTCTAGCATATGGTCTTGAAGTTGTTTTTGTTTCTTATTTTTTCATAATCATGGTATGTTTTATGCACAATAAAGACCTTGTAATCATGGTTTTTCCTTTTTTTCTGTCTGCTTAGCCTTATTATTTTCAGTAGGATTTCAGTGGAATAACTGAGGGAAAATCAGGCTCTATCACTGCTGTGTAGATACTGTTTTGTTGATGTTAGAATATACTTTCCCTTCCTATGAATATGTTGGCTCTTGGATGCTAATTTTTAAAATTATTATTATTTGTATAACAAACATAAGGAGAAGTTATGTCGAGTAACCAAAAGGAGCTGCTATACTGAGTAAAATGTTATCCTTTTTTATAATCAGCTTTCCAGATTAAGCTATACTTTATTTTAGCAAAAGCAGATCTTTCTGGATTTTTTGCTTTAGTTTTACTTTTGTAAGCAATATTTCCTCTCTGATACTACTCTGACAAACATTTAATCTGAAGTTAATTACATTACATTGCATTATCATAAAGAGTAGCATTCATGGTGAAAACATTCTTAAGGAGTAAATTACTTTTAATGAAGTACTTGGATTTTAAGTGCATTTCTTTTTTCATGGAGAAATCTTGTGATTAACAAAGATGGAAGGAAGTTGAAGGTAAAAGCAATACTTATGATCTTCTAATGGCACAAAGAATTAGAAACAGGCCAACTGGTATCTCTTCCCAAGACTGTTACAGACCTGCTGTTCTGAGCAAGTCTTCAGTTTGGTTCTTTGCTACCTTTTCCAACAGCCTGTCTAATGCTTTGATTCAACAAAAGATTCATACCTGTGCTTAATGTTACAAAGAAGTAATTATGTTCTTACAATTAGTCGCATATTGAAGAATTTGATTTGCTTTGGTAATCAAATTCATCTGTCTTTGATAAATGCATTTTCAGTTAGTGAAACATGTTGCATTGGTTGCAGTTTCCTTATGACTTTGCCATATGATACAACTAGGCAGACAGTTCTGTGCCTTTTATTTCACTTTTTTCTAAAGTTCCATATGATATCACACAGGTAGCTTAATAACCTCATTTTAACAAAATTAAAATATTAACTATTAGTAGATCACTTTTTAGTGTTATAAAAACTCAGGCATAATTTACTGGTGCATTTTTATTGAGGGTAACATCACATCTTAGAAACCAGCTGTGAGTTACCTGACAGTTTTATAGGTGTACAGACATAAAATAATTGGTAAAAGATACAGTATCATGCTTCACCACTAAACACGTGCTAGCACCTTCCTCTGAAATTCTGTGCACTATTAATGCAGTAGAGAAAACAGTGACTCCGGTTATTAAAGTGAAGAAATTGAAGATTTGTGTGGGGGTTGTTTGTTTGTTTGTTTGTTTTTTAAATTAAGTTTTTACTGAAAGAAGAAATGGTTTTGTCTGTTACAGTAACTACATTCTGTAGTTACCACTACAGTTCCACTTAGTCCACATCAGGAGCTTGATTATGAATTTCCAGATCTCAGTCTGACTGCTTGCAAAGGTTGGATTTTAGGAAGGGGAGACGTGTAGAAAAACAAAGATTTCATGTCATCAAAGCATAAAACCCATCTTAGAGTTTTGATTAAAAGCAAATATTAGTGAGTTTCTTGTCAGAAGCCAGTGACTTGCCCAAGCCTTTTTTTTTTTTTTTCCTCCCAAAAAGTTGCAACACAAGGGAAAACTCCATGCAGGTGCAACATTTTTTACAAGAGACATAATGGTTCTTTATATGAGATTGAATGCTAGCTAAGTAAATTAAAGTTGATGTGAAAGGGAGTAGATCATGCTCCACATAAGGGACCTATAACATCCCTTCCTTCAAAAAAATGTCATGAAGTTTTTTCAAAACACATTTAAAGCATAGTAAACTTGAAAAATTGGATTATACTGTTGTACATCAGAGGGTCTTCTGCAGTTTCCATTTTGAGTAGGTATTGCATGGTTGTCTAGAAGGAAAGGAAGCACATTCATTTGTGCATCTTCATTTTGGTGATGGCATATGGAAGGAAGGAAACGAGTTGATCAAAGTGGGGTGGGCTTAGCAAAACACATAACAGTGGGTCTTCCTGTGTTAACTGAAACAAGCAGGCGTGGAACCAATATATTCTGCATAATTTTTCCACTCTGCTGAAATAGCTGCAAATTTCTCAAACACCTTAGATATATAGTAAATAAGGAGCTTTTTTAGTATATTTTGATTTTCTGCAGAGTTTGTTCAAATCGGGTATTCAAATGTGAAGTCCAGCACTTGACAGTTCATAGATTTTTGAGACTCTGGGAAATTGTGGGTAAAATCTAAAAGCAGCTGCTAAGCTGTACGGATGCATATTTGTTTTTTCATGGGAGGAGCAGAAAGTCTGTGACACAAATGCTTTGTAAATTTAATGACATCTTTAGTATTTTTATTTTCTGTATTTAATAATTTGTATATTAGTATTTGTAGTATTAGTCATAGTTTACTGGGAACAACACATCTTTAAGAGTTTGTAAAAGTAGTTGTTATCTTATAAAATGCAATATAAAGTATTACTACATTCAGATAATTCTTTAGGTTTTTTAATTATTATTATTTTTAAGAAGCATAATGGAAAAAAATTATAAAACTCTTGTAAATTCTTCCTTGTATTAATAAATTGTATCTCCCACTGACATCCTGGAGTCTAGTGTAAGATAAGGGCAGCCAAGCTGGCAAGACCTTATGTACTTCTATTTTGCTTAAATATAGAGATATGTTTTTTTTTTAAGAAAATAAAAGGCTAAATGCGAAGATTAATTAATTAAATAAATAAATAAGTGCTTACTTATATACATTTTTGTGTGCCCAATCTGTAACCCTGAGTATGGCAGATATTGACAACATACACATCGACAATTTAGGCATGTAATTCTGATAACTGTACACTCCAATCACATACCAATACTCATCCTTTCTGTGGAAATAGGGTCTAGGGGATGTGTAGAAGTATGTACATGTATAATTAGAAATATGTGGTCCACATTTTTGTAATTGCTGCCCAATTTGATGCCTTGTATGTGACTTTATTTGAAGAAAATACTCAGCATTCAAAGTCCAGAATTAGTACACTTACTGTGTTCAGTGTGCAACTGAAAGCTGAAGCATTGGGAGTCCCTGTTTACTTTTAGCAAGCTTTTAGAAATACTAATATATTTTTTTTAATTCACAAATAGGCTAAATATTAAGGATCCTTTTTCTAATTTTATTTTTTATTTTTTCTAGCAGGCATAACCATTTTCTCTATTTTGATCCATTTATAAGATTTATGTTTCTGTCAAAAAAGGTATCTGAGAAGATAATTTTTTTTCTGCTTCTGAAGATTATCCTTGTCTTTTTTTTCAGCAAGAACTACTTTCTCTAGAAATTAGTTGAGAGCAATGAAGCTTTTTTTACTTGTTGCAGATTTTTTTCTTTAATGCATTAGTCTAGGCTGAATTTAGTCCCCTACATTTTACCAACCAAGGACAGTATATACTGTGGGTAATTTAGAGATTGATGCACACTACTTGGCTATTGCAGTGCTGTGAAATTGAATATAGAAGAGCTGAAGTTTTCTGCTTTTCTCTTTATTGAAACGGTATTTTTGTTCTTTCTCCCTTTCTCCAGTCATATAATTTTTAGAAAACATGAGGAAAATGAGTATCTTGGAAGCTTTTTCTCCTCTTCCAAATTTAAATGAAATGCAATTCAGAAGTTATTATGGAGAGACAGGCAGATGGACATGTGAGCAGATAATTGAATAAACCTTGCCTCTTTCAGAAACCAGGCTATAAATAGAAATCTTGAAGCTTACTGGTCTATAGGAAAGGATCATGGGTAGCCCATGGATGAGGAGCACAAATTGTGGAATAAGTATCTTCAACCCATGTGCTGGAAATATATGGCACTTTCAACTATAACTCACTCACCTTAATGAACTTATCTCAATAAATCCTTTTGAAACAGGGAAATGGTATTCCTCTTATATTCCTGCTACACAAACCAGGCACCAGGAGGTCTGCAGTTTCATTCACTTCCAGTCTTTTACCCAGATTTGGAATAAAATAAAACACAAAATGTATTCTTCTGAATTATTCCTGTGCAGTAGTAGAGTAAAACAGAATACAGATCTTCATTCCAGTCATTTCTCAAATAAGGGTTATAGTGTCTTCTTGACTTCATTAAAGGAAATAAAACCCCTTGAGAAAATCTGAAATTAATCACACTAATATTGTTGCCCTAAATCTTAACATTTAATGAGGCTCTTAAAAAATCATTCTTTAAATGTATTTCCTAGGAGAATCTCTCTGGCCACTCCCCGACAGCTTTATAAATCCTCCAACATGACTCAGCGCTGGCAGAGACGGGAGATATCTAACTTTGAATACTTGATGTTCCTCAATACTATAGCAGGTAAGGCTTCTGGCGCTTTAATCCTTCATAATGTGTTTATGTTTGTCAAACTCTGAAGCACCATGACTTGATGGAATACATTTATCCCTCTAGAATTCAGCTGCAACTTTATGATGGATTCTGAAACACACACATTGCATTTTATCAGAAAATGCACAGCCTATCACTGAGACTTTAGATTCATGTATTGTTGTGGAGGCTGTTCCTTGCTCCCCTTCTGCCATTTCCTCTGCTGACAGCTTTGTCTGAAGCTTTATTAGAGTCAACAAACCATTGCCAGAGAGTGTCTGGAAATAATAATGGGAAAATGTAATTTCGCTACTTCATCATTCTCAGCAACAGCAACTAGACAGCAGAATAACAACAGTATTCTGCCTAGTACAGATGTCACCTGGATTGTGGTATGATTAGATTACAGCGTCTTTTCTCGTTTAGTTCTTAGAGCTGAAATATAATATCAGATTAGGTATTTAAAATGAGAAATAACTGCCACAGGCACCCATTTGTTATTGGCAAAGAAGAGCTTTTCTGGCAATTGTCATTAATTAAACATTCACAATGGTATTTTTCCTTTTACTTTTCCCTTTTGTATCTGTTAACTCTTGTGGTAATTTTAAATGTAAAACCCAGCAGTTTTCTACACCATATACAAAGATTTCCATGGGGGTTGTCTACTATTACACTTCCTGCCTGTAGCACACATGCTGCTTGTGAACCTGCCTGCAGAGAGCTTTCCTCAGAAATCTCAGTCCAGTGAGCTTTAATTCCAAACCCAAATTAAATTCCACCAGGCGTCACTTTGTACTCCAGTGTTACAAGTACTCTTGTAACTCTGGTTGGTCATTCACGCTTCATGAGCTTATCCACAAACCAGTGCTCCACTTGGTCCTGATTTTTATTCTTCAGGTTATCCTTAGGCCATACATTAGACAAACTTAAGTGTGAAACCCAAAGGTAGCAAGTGCACATTGCATTGACCAGTCTGAGGATGGTCACTGTGTTCTTCCCTGTGGGGCAGTGACAGAATTCAGCAGCTGTCAAACAGACTCACTTTGAACCTTCAGGCGTTTACCTCTGTGCTTATATAGCAGTTGTCTTCCATTCAACCAGTCTTGCAGACATTAATAAAAGTGTTGTCAAATTATCCCAGAGTGATACAGAAGTGCTAACACTGAACAGTTGGAAATCTGAGGGCATGTTTACCTTGTGCAGTGGGGCACAAAGCAGAGTCCCTGAAGCTACTGGAGACCTGGGCTTGGAAGTCCATATGGTGCAGCTCCATGCAGGCTCACCAGCTTGTTTCCCCAGCATTACAGCCACAGTCCCACAGATCTGTGCTGAAGGAAGGAGTCCTGCTGAGCGTTTATTACCTCTGGCACAGTGCCACAAGAACGCCGCTATCCTGCTTCTGGCCACTGGCCTGTCTCCAGCCGCTCCACAGCTCTCGCACATCCGCTGCCCTTCTGGTGGTGAGGAAATGCAGGCAGAGACTTGCAGGCTCCCTGACTGCCTCACCCAAACTTGGAGGATTTACTGGAGAGCTGGGAAGTTAGCCTAGGTCTCCTCAGTCTTTGTCCAATACGTTATGGACAGAACTGTCCGTCACTTGTAGTTTCCTTTTTATGTATTCATTTCCTGTGTAAGCAACGTGTCTAAACTCTTTAAATGAGAGTAGACAAGAGCTGAGCCAATTTTTGGTAAATTACTTTTCATTTTTATCAGTTTAAAACTCCAAGGTCATTCATTTTTAGAAACATCGCCAAAGCATCTGAACCTGGAAGATGTCATTATGTCTGAAGTCAATTAAGAATTGCAGTGACACTTACACTAAAGTATCCATCAGTAAACAAGCTTCAGCCTGAAAGGATTCCTCCAAAATATCTCAGAGGTCTCAAGACAAATGTTTTTTGACCTGTTGTTTGATACTAGTGCTTCTAGGCAGGCTTTATAGCCAAACACCTGGGTGATTGTGTGAGACAAGTCTCTCTTAATGTAGTCCAGTGTCATTTACCTGACATGACTTAGAGCAAGATGGCCTGCCACTGGCATTTCAAGTACCCCCTCCTATGCCCCAGGTTTGGAGGAGGTCAACCCCTAATCTGTATTGGTGTGTGGTGTTTTTTCTCCACAGGTATCGGATTCTACACTTATTCTTGTTGAAACTCATTAAGTTCCTCTTTGCACAGCTCTCCAGTCTGTCTAGATCTCTCTGAATGGCCGCACAGCCTTCAGGTGTACCAGCCAATCCTCCCAGCTTTGTATTATCAGCAAACTTGCTGAGGATACACTTCATCCCCTCATCCAGGTCATTGATGAAGATGGCGAATAAGACTGGGCCCAGTACTGACCTCTGGGGAACACCACTAGTCACAGGTCTCCAACTGGGCTCTGCACCGTTGATCACAACCCTCTGAGCTCTATTGTTTAGCCAGTTCTCAATCCATCTCACTGTCTGCTCTTCTAACTCACACTTCATGAGTTTATCCACAAAGATGCTGTGGGAGACAAGCATCAAAAGGCTTGGTAAAGTCGAGGAAGACAGCATCCACTGTTCTCTCTGCATCTATCCATTCTGTCACAACATCATAGAAGGCTATCAAATTAGTCAAACATGATTTGCCCTTGGTGACTCCATGCTGGCTACTCCTGATAACCTTCTTTTCTTCCATGTGCTTAGACATGACCTCCAGAATAAGCTGCTCTATCATCTTTCCAGGGATGGAGGTGAGGCTGACCCATCTGTAGTTACGTGGATCCTATTTCTTGACATTCTTAAAGACTGGAGTGACATTAGCTTTCCTCCAGTCCTGAGGCACCTCACCCATTTTCCAGGATTTTCAAAGACAGCGGAGAGCAGTCTAGTGATTACTTCTGCCAGCTCCCTCAGCACACATAGGTACATCCCATTGGAGCCCATGGTTTTGGAGATGTCCAGTTTCCTTAACTGATCTTTAACCCAGTCTTCTTCAATCTAGGTAGTCTTCCTCACTCCTGACTTCTTCTGTGGTCTGGAATGTTTGGGAATCCTGAGGGTCAGCCTTAGCTGTAAAGACTAACGCATTAAGAAATTCCACGTTCTCCGTATTCTCCATCACTGGGGCACCCACTTCATTCAGCAGTGGGCCCACATTTCCTCTGGTTTTCCTTTTACCCCCAATGTACTTGAAGAAGCCTATCTTATTGTCCTTGACTTCCCTTGCTAGTTTGAATTCTAAGGCCTTAGCTTTCCTTGTTACATCCCTACACCCTCTTACCACATTCTTGTGTTCTTCCCAAATAGTCAACCCCTTCTTCCATTATCTATAAACTTCTTTCTTCCACTTAAGTTTTTTCAGTAGTACCCTACTCAACCATGCAGGTGTCCTGGCTGTCTTACTTGATTTCTTACTCTTCAGGTCACTTTCTATTTAACCAGTATCATTGTGGTGCTATCAACAAGAGTTCTGTCACATCTGATAGTGTTCCAGCAGGATTAATGAACTAAAGGATGCTGCTGACATCAGCTGTGACCATTGCATTTTAGAGTTGCCTTCAATGCAAAGATCTTGTAGGAAAGCATGATTGCATTACTGTATTATGTGCTTTTGATTTCTGCTTCTTCATTTTTTAAGATTTCAAAGATTCATAGTATCCATGAGCATAGAAAAATATCTTTCAGTTGCTAATGTTGTTATAACATCTGCATTTACTGATGCTCTCTCATAGAATCTCATGATGTTTTGTTTGAAAATTAGAATGAAATTTACCCTTGATAGCTGAACTCCCTGCCAATCACACAGACACACAAAACCCTTTCTGAAAACAACAGAGAGAATTAAAACTGGCTGAAATGCAACAGGCAATTCTACACCTTAATAATGTTTCTATTGTACTTTGGAACGAGCCCTAACATTTTTCAAGTTTTTGACAAAAGCAAATTCACAAAACATTCTTTTTTGAGAAGTCAACCTGGTTTTGTAGTTCTGATACAGTCTGCACTTCAGCTAGGAACCTGATTTCCAAAGACTCTTGAAGAACTTGGGAATACTGCAAAGAATCTTATCATAAAGTTGCTGGCAAGCAGCTCCCACAACGGAGTGAAAATGAGCTCCATGTCCAATGGCAGTGGGCAAAGCTTCAAAACATAAATATTTGTTAGAAAGCCTGGAATTTCTCACATCCCCACACTGTTTCCTGGCTCTACCATCACATGGCATTGTACTGAGAGACCGGGCTGAGGTCTGGGAATCTGCAGGGTTGGGAGGTGCGATGACACCACTGCTTTTACCGCTGTGCCAGTATTTCTGTAAAGCTTCTCTTGAGAAGCATTTCTCCAAAATATTTCCTTTACACCAACAGATGTTTTCTGATGAAGCACTAAAAAAATCAGTATCTCTACCAGAAATACAGTACTGGAAACAAAGAGCAACTAAATGTTTCTCTTGTATCACAAACACTGAACTGATAACTGTCCAGATACACTTGTGTTAAACAGAAGCAAACTCTTATGTGCTCTGTAGACAGGACCCTCAGCAGAAGAAGAAAAGGCACAATTTTCTGTTTTGTACACAGAGTATTGAATATGTTTGTGACCTCTTTTACCAAGTAAAGACATGCATATTCTGTTATTTCTCTTTGGCAATCCAAATACCTTTTATGCTCCTTTATAATGAGATCCCATAAGAAATATTTCCTTAAAAGAAAAAACTTCTTTGCCAGTAATTGTTCATGTAGGCAGTGATGCCTAATTTTAGGCAAACTGCTTAAGCAACTTTTTTTTTTTTTTTTTTTTTTAACACTATTATTGGTTTTAGCCATTGAGATATATGTGCATCAATTTTCTTTGATTTGTGTTGCCATTTAACTGGTTTCTTCAGCATATCTGAGCCATAGCTTAGTCACTTAAGAAACACAGAGGTTTGGCACTTAAGAAATGTGGATTATTTACTGGTAAGCAAGAGATGCTTAGGTCCTTCATTGTTTTTTCTTCTTTTCCAAGTAAATAGAGGTCTGCTAACACTTAGCACATTTTTTGCCATTTCTTTGTAGCTTCCTTTTTTCTTATAATGGTTCTTGATTAGTGTCTAGCCCTAACAGTAAGAAATAACTCATATTTTCTTGTGCTTCTTTTCTGAAATTCTTCAAGCAGCAGCATCCTTGGAAGAGAGACAATCAGAAGTGAGGCTTCTGGTGTCAAGTCATTTCTTTAATTTGTGATATGCAACTGAGTGCTTTCCCACAATAAGTCCTCTGCTTGCTTGTTAGTACTGTAAATTACACAGATTGCTTCATCTCTGAAGAATAGAACCAATGAAGTAAATATATGAATCTCTCCTTAAATCTCTCCCCAGTTTGCAAATATGTCTGTCCTGACAAACATGGCCCCTGGCTGTTCTCTATGTTCTTAATCAATGTTTGAAATACTGAAGTGTCCCCTTGGAAAAAATCCATCTTTCTGTGATTCTTTTTTCTTTAATCTGTATATCACTCTGTTACCACCTCTGAAATATTGCCTGACTTCAAAATTAGTGTAAGTGTTTCTATTGTTATATGTACTCACGACTTAATAGCTGTCTACTTCAGCTATCCTAGTGCTGTCTTCCTGTATCGTTTCCTGTCCAAGGATAGATGATTACCATCCCTTGTGCTGGCCTGTTGACTCATTGCAATTTCAATTCAAAATCACTCTCCATCTTCAAAACTCTCAGAAGTATTGTTTCAACCTGTTTCTCTGATCTTCTAGCCAGCTATTCTCTCACCTCCCTATTCTGTTTCCAAGGTGTTCACCTCTGTCTTGCCCTTTTTTTTTTCTGACTTGAGCATATTTCATCATGTTTACAGCTCTGGGTTTTTCTCCCAAAGGTAAACACTGCACTCTGCTACTTATCAATCAGCCTCAGTGTTATACTCTCCATGTCCCTGGTTTTCGTCCTGGTTGTATAGACATAAGCCTTCCTGGTCACCTTGCCCCTCCTCCTACATATTTCCTTCTCAGGGATCCTTTAGCTTTGAAGGCTTAGAAGCAGCTATGATTCTACTAATTGTCTTTCTTCAGGCAAATAGGAAAAGGCCATATTGCATGTGATCAGTGTGTATGTCAACAGAACCCTTTGGGTGATATAGGGAACAAGTAATTTTTTACTATTCTCAGTTGCAAGATTATTGAAAAAGTAATCCCATGGGAATAAAGAGGAGTGAGAACAAGAAGTAATTTTATAATATGGTTGCAGTACCTGCTATTTTAGTTAGAAGTCCGGCTTTGAAATTTATTTCTCAGTATTTAACTGATTTTGGCTGGTTTTCCTTTTCAAATTGCAGTATATCAAATGCATGTTTTCATTTGTATTTATTGAAATTTTAATTCTTTTAAATCCTCCCTGCCACAGCTTTTTAAAGTAGTGGAGAATAATTATATCCATAATTTTTGTAAGGCATTCCTTGTAGTGGAAAGGGACTATTTTTAAAGGTTTGTGGAAAAAATCACATCTTCAGTCAGGTAATAAATTCACATGAACTTCTTCCCTCTCCCTCTTTTTTTTTTTTTTTTTTTTCTTTTTTTTCCTCCTGTTTAACATTATCCACTTTTTACTCTGTGATGTACAAGCCCTCACTGGTTAATTATGTATATATTTAGCTACTGCATGTGTTGGGCTTATTATTGTCATCTAATTAGATGCAACTCGAACTACTTGCTTCTAGAAAAATCATTAAAAATTCTTTCCTAATGACCTAGAGATGACAAAATGTCTGTAAAGTGTGAAGAAGCAGACAAGCATAGGAACATCGCACTTAAAGAGTGTTAATCCAGATGCTGCAATCATCTAATTAAACAATATTTTGCTGTCATGAACATTTTCACCAAGGAATTGCAGTTATAATTTCTTTGTCAGCTGTCTCTAGCTCACTTTACCTTCAAAACCAAAGTGCCATATAAAAACATTAAATTGGATGGTTTAATTAAAAAGTTTTTTTAATGAAGAAACATACCCAGCATTTCTGAGATCTCGTTTACTATGCCTCAGTTTTATTGTTCAAGTAGATTAGTGTCATAGGCTTGCAATATTTAATATTCAGCCTTTAATATTAATCTCTCTAAACCTACTTGAAGAAAAATCTGAAGCTTCTGAAAAGGTATAGGGACTATCCATAGCAGTACAGGTTTATGTTTTATATTTAGCTAAAGAAAGAATCAACATTATTCTTGATGGAAGCACCAGACAATTGATCAGATGATTAAATATATTAATCTGCTAACTTTATTCTGAAAATAATCATTGCAAAGCAGAACTGATCAAGAAAGCATTCCTAGTAAAGTTAAACTACTAATATTTATGCATGTTTAGAATTAGGGATTTGTAATCCCATTATAGGCCTAGATCACTGTCCTCCACTCAGATAAGCAGAGATGTGTGGTCTTACTTCATTGTGCAGGTTTGGTCTTTCACAATTTTAACTAGGGTTCATCTTCCAAAGTAGTTTTTATTTCTTGATGTTAAAAAGAAATCTGAATTGAACTGAGAAAAATAAATTACTAACTTTTAAACCAAATATATTTAAAGCTATTCTCAGTAGTTAATATCTTAATAAATAAAGTGCATTTTATAAATATTGATATAGCAGAGAAGTCCGTATTTTGTTTATTTTGTTATGAGACTATAATTACATTTATAAAGTGAATAATCACTATTATCCTACCTAGACTGAGAGAAGCTGCTTCAAATTATTTCTCATTGTGGGGTAAAAAAATGCACACAAAAGTTACTACAGTGTACTGACATAGAGCTAATTCCACATGATAAAGTGTTCAAGTATCCATACAATAAGTAACCTACCCCTCCACACAGCAAAGGAGAACTCATGTAAAACAGCTAGGCTTGGGATTGCTTTTTTCTTGCTCTATTCATGTATTTATAACTTTCCCATGTGGAATAGGAACAAGATGTCAAAATCTTGTTGAGTGAAGACTGAAATTGAAATGAAATTAATAAAAAAAAAGTAAATAAAATCTCAATATGGAAAATATCAAATTTGAACTAAAAAGTAATTTTGAATAATCCTACATTTCCTTTCAAAATTTTGCAAAAGAATATTCTTATCTTTCAAAATGCTTCTATAAAGTGTTTTAAATTGAAAGTTTTTATTACTGTTAACTCTTTTCCATAAAACTTTAGATTCTGAACAATCATCATTTTTTTGCTTATGCTGTGTAATAGACTACAGTCACCTCAGTCATTCTCTTCCTGAATCTCAAATCTTTTAGTCTGTCATTTATGTAAGCCCAAATGTCTTTCTTTTATGGAATCTTTTACACACTCTTATGTGAACTTTATTGAGGATATGGACAGTCAGAAAAACATTTCTTGTACAAAGTTATAGTTTTATAAATACCATATTTTATAGATCATCATTTTTTTGCCATTTCAAGAAGCTGTATTATTCATATGTAACTAAATCCTTATGAAGAGGAAAATAATACTCTGATTTGACAAATGTGGAAAGTGAGCCAGAGTAGTCTTACTCAAAGACCTCCAGAAATATAGAAATCCCCCCAAAACCTAAACCAGTTAATATTCTGCCAGAGAGTACTTTTCCTTTTCCTCCCTCATGCGGGTAATTTCTAATGTATTTCTTGATGTAATTGCTTGATAAATTCTCATTATGCCCCAGGATGGTATTGCATTAGTTCCCTGTTGCTACTAGAGAAATATTTTTGTTTCTATCCATCTTTATTGGTGTGTGCACACAGTGCTGGTACTGCTTTTTTAAAAAAAGAGTTGTATTTGCACTTAAATTATTTTTGTATGCTCTTGTGAGGATGTATGTGTTAAAAATGTAAAAACAAAGACATACAGTTGTTAAGGATATGCATTCTTCTCAATTGCAGTGAAACTGTGTACAAAATAGAAACACGCTTCTTGTTCATCAACTTCTATTGAAAAACCAAGGTGTTCGTAGGGCAGTGAAAGTTTCACGTTTCATTAAAGCAAAGCTGATTTTTGTCGAGAATTGCAAATGCTACTCAGAACAAGGAAGCCTGTGTTTTCCTGTGCCGCGTTTTGTACCCCGGGAATCTGTCCAGAATCTGGAAGGAAGCAGTTAGTGAGACAGGCCTGTAAATCTGTCACAGAGCTGGGAATTGTTAACCTGGGTTATTTCAGTCTGCTAATTATTTTATATAAATACACATACACATATATTTATGACCTGTTTTTTTTCTTTTTGAGACTCAAGTTGCGTACTGTGTGGTTCTTAGTAAATCAGTATGGTAGATGATTCTGTATTGAGCAACTTCATTTGTCTTATCAGTAAAATGTTAGATGCTACTAAATACCAGTTGCCACAGAAGTAACAGCCCTTCCCAAATGTTTTTCTTTGTGATAAATTAATAATTTTCAGTTCACTTTAGCTGCAAATTGTTCTAAAGATGCCTTTTGCATATCTGAGCTGCAGGGATGGTAGCAATGTTTCCTTTGAGGGTGGCCCGGGGCAGTCAGATCTGTCATTTAAGGGTGAGAAAATGTTTTTTAATTTTCAAAGTGATTAAGAAATGGTATTAAAGGAAACATGTCTACCACTTTTTTTTCTCCACTATTGCCATGAAATCTCACTGGTTCTATTGAAGAAGGACCACAGGAAATAATGGATTAATATGGTCTAGGATAGACATAGAGTTGCAAACCTCTAATTTAGGCCTTTGCTGATGGACTTTCATTTCATTTTTGCCAGCTAATGATACTGCACACAGTTGCTAGGATGGTAATAGTGTAGTGGTTTTAGATTTTAACATTCATGCTCTGAAAATAGCTACATGGAAATTAAAAAGGAAGTGTTTATTGGCATACTGTGGGTTTTGGTTGATCTTGAAAGATACTGTGCTCTTTATATTATTCTGGTTTCTCTATTGACTTCTGATTCAAGGTAAGTACATCTAAATGGCTGCTTTTGTCTGGAAGATTTGTATCTGATTTTGTCAAGTGGTGGGAACGGGAAACATGTGATGCAACAAAAGTAACCACTAGATTATTTTTCATCTGGAGAAGTTTGGAACTATTCCCTAATTTAAAAAACATTTTCTTTCCTAATAGGACGAACATACAATGATCTGAACCAATATCCTGTATTTCCGTGGGTTTTAACAAACTATGAGTCTGAAGATTTAGACCTGACCCTTCCAGGCAACTTCAGGGATCTTTCAAAGGTATGCTTCCGCTCCGTTAAAGACAGTAAGCCTGCCTTTTTGGGAAGATATTTTGGTTTATATTATAGGCTGATAAAGTCTTTATGTTGAAGTCAGAATAATTTCATACTGAATTTCTGCGCTATCATATTTCTATGACCCTGACTGATCCGATTCCAAAACTGTAACTCCCTTGTACCTTCTAACTTATGGATGATTAGTGTGTTAGACCACTTGATCTCACTAATTATCTCCCTGATTCTTTGGCAATAAAAAGCTTGGGCTAATTTTTCACTTTGTTTCGCAGTGACTAGATGAGCAATCCGACCGCCTTTTGGTTTAATAGTTTTTTCAGTAAACAAGTATTTTTGTGTTTTAGACGTAGAGTATGTGGTCCTATTAATTTTTTGTGGTTTTTGTCCTCCAAACAGTCTCAGGCAGTTAGTACTTTATAATAATACAGTTCCTAGTATTCTTTTTTACTAGTAGCACCAGATTGCCATCTGTGCCCAGCTCTGGTACTCCAATTTTGTCAACAGACTGGAAAGAAGGTGTGTCTTGGCCAAGCATAGCAGAAGCACGTGGACGGGCTCTACTTTTGGTCAGCTGTAATAAAGACAAGAGACAGGGTTTGAAAAAGAGCTGTAGGAAGTATCTTTCCTCACATACTTTCTTGCCACTTGCAACATCTCCAGAATGAGCTTTCTGTTGTCTCAACATGACAATTTCCTTGCACCCTTGCCACAATTGCTCAGTCAGGAGGGAGAAATTGTTCATACAAATTGAGTGAGGCTCAAAACTGCAGGAGGCTGTGACCTGCTGGCTTTGGGAATGAGGCTGGAAAGGAGAAAATGAACCCAAGGCCTGTTCTGCAGCCCCTGCTTTCCCTTTTGCTACTGGTCAGAGATGAGGGTTTCTAGGGCTTCTTCATTTAGGTCTGCTTCTTTCCTCCTCTTCCTCCAAGCAAGCATCTTGGGCAGCAACAGAAAGATTCCACAGGGTATCTCACAGTCCCTCACTCCTTTTGGAAAGTTTGTACTTGTGGTACCTTCAGGTGCATTGTGCCCGTTTCTGGAAGCTTGATTTTGTGAGACTTCCAAAATAAGTTGAGTAGGACTTGGTTGCTTAACAGCAGATAGAGGCACCAAAGTTTCCTTCCCCTTTCTTCTTAGATAAATAAATAAACAAACAAATAAATTGAACTACATTCACAGTATATCCCAGGTGTAAACAAATTCGTTGAGACACTACTTGTGTAGAACTGCTGACCTATAACAATATTATAGGTGTGTTTCACAAATGTCTTTTTCGCTTATATAAACAGTGTTGTAATCTGTACCAGGCACAATAGAAGGAAACCCACAGAATAGTTAAATAACTATCAGAAATAATCTTTCACTGGCTTGTTTCCTAGCATGTATTAAAATATTTATGTTTTCTAGTTTTTTATAGTGATAAACCTGTCAATAAGACCTTACACTTTTCAAAATTTCCCAGATCCACTTCTTTCTAATGCTGATAGCAGTGCTTGTGGTGAAGTGCAATGAGATTAGACAGCATATCATGAGTCCTTCATTAGGTATTTAGTTTTGGTTGAATCCAAATTTTTATGGCAGCTTATTAAAGTATGTAATTGCTACAGGAAGTTGCATGGTAGCTGAATAGATAGATTTTCCTCATGAGTTAGTAGAGACTCATTATGGAATTAGTGCTTGTATAGCTTATTAAGTATCATGGCACTCCTTGTAGTGCTCTCCTTTGAAAGGAAATGCAAAATCAAGTCCCTGGTTGTTTATGTTTCGTCAAGAATCTCTGCAATGTGCACCACAGTATTTTGCCTGAGGACCTTTTCTTACCCGATTTGATAACTGCATTCTCTTATTCAAAAGCTACTAGTGGTTTCCTCTGGAAAAGATAGGGTTTTGACCACTAATAAAAAAACCTACAGAGAGCTAATTAAGGAGAATAGTTGTTTCTTTTTGGCAAGATCTGGGCTGCATTTATCCCATAGATGTGTGAGAAAACACGTGTGCAATCTGTAAAGTGTTGTGGAATGCCTCAGGATAAAAGGGATGTGATTGTCATTTTTTTTCTGGTGTTTATTGTAATAACATCTGATAAGTTTCATTTCACAATGGTTTAAAAATAATAATAAAAATAATAATATATTTTTTGTAAAAGGCAGTAGCCTGTTAATATGAAATGCCTTACTTTGTGCACTTTGAGCTGTTATGCATTACTTGCATCCTGTTTCATTTTGTGCACTCTCAGTAAAAATTTTCAAAATCAGAACATATCTGAAGTATATCCTTGGAAATTCTGTTTTTATTTTCGATATTGTCTTGTGTCTGCAAGTAAGCCCCTTCTTTCCTTGTTAGAGAGGTGAATCCTGAGTAACTTAGTGCTTAAAGCAGGAGTTAGTGATTTATTGTTCACATTATTGAACCAGGGTGTGCCATCAAGCCTCAGCCAGACCTCTGGGGCAGGCACAGACAACATCCTTTCCATGAGGAGCCACTTCCTTTTGTCAGATTTTACCCTGCAATGGAGAAATAAATGTTCCTGCAGATTTGATGGCAAATCAGAACCTCCAGCTAAACTGATGATGGATAAAATCTCCTTTGTCAGCTCCTGACCTTCTGTCTTCCCTCAGGTCTGCCCTTCTTAGGTTTCACAAAGCCTCTGTCTTTAATATTTAGTAAGTAATAACCCTGAAACAATCTTTTGAAACAATTTAGAATTCTAACGTATGTAGTAAAAGCCCACAAAAGCAATGAAGCTAAAAGTGGAACTACCTATTATGCTTTGTTTTGTTGGTTTAAAATAGCTTTGGTAACTAAATATAGATACTAAATCAAACTTTTTTTTAAAGTAACTAATTTGCATGATATCATACAGAGGTCATACAAAGGTCCACTGTCAATTATTATAATTGATTCCTAGGCTTTCTATATAAAATCTGATCCACTGTCTTTGTGATATTACAACTCCTAAGTGAGCATACACTACAAATGTAATTGCTATGTTTTGTGGAAGTGAAATTAGATGTACTTGATTTGCTTACAATGTCAATTGCAGAGTAAAACTTACGCCTTCTGCATTTAGCTCTAACTTAAATATTTACATTGCTCCAAAGCCATCTTGAACATGTAACTTGTCCTTTCCTTCCATTCTGTTTAATTCAGTTTTTATGTAGCACTCCTTATTGCAGTATTTTACTGCAAATGTTGCTTGATCTCTCAGAACAATTATATTTAAATATTAGTCTGAAAATTCTTCTGCCCTTTTTCTTTGAAGTGTTTGGAAATTCCCCTGTCAAGGCTTGTTTTTTTTCTTTTACATATAATTTGAGATTTAAAACAAGGGCCCAACAGCACTGAACGTGTCGCAGCAGTGGGATATATTAGTCTTCTCATTTGATTAGACAGTGTAGGCTCAAGTTTTATTCATTACATATACAAGGTTAAAGGTTATATTTATTGTTTGACAGGATGAAAAGCTAATGAAAGAGGCTGTCATAGATACATAGATTATCTTTTCACTATCAAACCACCAGGTGATCTGCTTATTTTCTTCTTTACTGAGATTTCCTTTGGAGGAGTATCTATGGCATTAAACATTAGTACAGGAAAAGTGTTTGCAGCCCTTACTCTACACTGAGGTTTTTGGGGGTTTAAACACACTTTAAATGTGATGTGGCTTGTTTTTGCAAAATTATATGACTTTTACTCCTAAATCATAGTGAATGCATGGGTTTGACATGCTGCATTGTCCCTGCTCATTAAAGTGTAAATGCGAATTTCTCCTCATTTACTTCCAGTCATACAACCTGTTAAATAAAATGATTTCTTCACCAGGCAAAGTAATACTAATATTGACATGTGTATGAGACATCACACGCCCATTCATTGAGTGGAAAAAATTATATTTTGTTAATATAGAAGGTGTTTGACTGACGGGTGGTGATAAGCATAACCACTTTTCCTTATTACTGTGCCATTTCAAGAAAAGGAAGTGATAGAGCCCCAGGCTTCTAAATGTAATAATGCAAATGAATTCATCGAAGTGTGAATATTTCAAGGCAAACGACAGAATACTTCCAAAAATGTGTATGCTGTGGAATGGAGTTTATGGTCTTAGCAAGAGCCACTCTCACTGGAAAAATAAAATCAGTTTCTGTCACTTAAACTTCTCTCTTTACCACACACAATTCTACCAACAAAAGGAAAAAGAGTTTAATTCTCATCTGGTTTAAGCTATACCATAATAATAATAAAAAAAATGTTTCTTAAATATAAAGTTTATTTACTGAGTAAAACTCTGGTACTTCAAATCTGCCAGAATTCTTATATTGGCTAACATTGATATTGCTGAAAAAATTTTAAAGTATAATTCTAAGATGTCCTGCTTAAAGGTTGCTGCTTTGTGGTTTGGATTTTTTTTAATAAAAAAAGGAAACAGAGAGGAAAAGGTCAGCCAGAAATAAAGAAAGTAATGCTCAAGATTTCTTTTCTACCCAGCTACATTTTTGTAGAATACATTACAAAAAGGAAAAAAAAAAAAAAAATTAAAAAAAAAGATATATACAAACATATAAGGTAGCTGCTTCATAATTAGTCAAGATAAGCAGAATATTTCAGTGACTGGATAAATAGGATGCTACATTCAGCTCTGCTCTCATGAGAGAATGTATTCCTATGAAGATAGCTGGCAAAACAGTAAATATTACATGAGCTAACATAACATGTCCAGTGGATATAAACACTAGATGTCTTGACAATACAGCAGTTCAAAGGCCAGATGTCTAAAGAGATTAGCCAGATAAAAAAGAATGACATGAATAGCAGTGTGTTTTTAATGTTAAAGTAAACACTTACTTTATTTTTAAATGGAAAAAGAAGCATAAAATAAACTCAAACAGCAGCTTTTAGTGCATCAGAACTGAAGTGGCCGAACAGGCACTGTCATACAGTGAGTTGTTTTGGTTGTTTGGAGAGTAAAGAATATCCTATAAAACCATTTTATGAAAAGGTCATACTATTTTATATGAGTCCTTATGGAAAGCTTTTTTAATAAAAAGACAAATTATGTGTTTCGAAAAAAATGTTTTATAAAACATTCTAGAAATAACTTTTTATTTAATGTTCAGAACAATTTGACTCAAATTCAGTTTCTATATTAGTCTTATGGTTAAAGTATGGATTGAGATATAGCACATGGATTGAGCTTTGCCTTTGTGTTGTTTGTGCAAATCATTTAAGTAGTTTGCACATCAGTAGGATCTCATAAAAATGGAAATAAATTATATTATTCCATTACATGAATACATACAGAGATCGATCTGTACATAAAATATATTTCTAGTTTATAGCTATGGTATCAGATTTAGTCATAATAGTTGACTCTGGACTGAGAATGGCACTGTAACTCTATGAAAAAGTGACCAAAGTTCCATCTACCCTACAGATTTCACAGGAAATGTCATTACTGTAGAATTCATTATCTAGCAGTACACATGCCTCATCTGAAGAAAACTGGGTTAGCTACTAATTTGTACAACTGAGTTTTAAAGTCTTTAAAGAAAAAGTGTGTCTTTACTGAAATACATGAATATCTTTACTGTTACCACTTCTTTGGGTAACAGCATTTTGTGACATGGACATTGAGAAGCCAATAAGGAAACCAGGGATGGACCTCTTTGAATTTACTCCATGCTGTTTGATTTATGGAAGTTTTCACTTTCAGAAAATCCCTGGTCATTTGGTTCATGCAAGCTAAGCTATTTGTGGTTAACCAGCAAGTTTTTTAATTACACATACACAAAAAAAAGGAAAAGAAAGAAAAGAAAGAAAGAAGGAAGGAAGGAAGGAAGGAAGGAAGGAAGGAAGGAAGGAAGGAAGGAAGGAAGGAAGGAAGGAAGGAAGGAAGGAAGGAAGGAAGGAAGGAAGGAAGGAAGGAAGGAAGGAAGGAAGGAAGGAAGGAAGGAAGGAAGGAAGGAAGGAAGGAAGGAAGGAAGGAAGGAAGAAAGAAAGAAAGAAAGAAAGAAAGAAAGAAAGAAAGAAAGAAAGAAAGAAAGAAAGAAAGAAAGAAAGAAAGAAAGAAAGAAAGAAAGAAAGAAAGAAAGAAAGAAAGAAAGAAAGAAAGAAAGAAAGAAAGAAAGAAAGAAAGAAAGAAAGAAAGAAAGAAAGAAAGAAAGAAAGAAAGAAAGAAAGAAAGAAAGAAAGAAAGAAAGAAAGAAAGAAAGAAAGAAAGAAAGAAAGAAAGAAAGAAAGAAAGAAAGAAAGAAAGAAAGAAAGAAAGAAAGAAAGAAAGAAAGAAAGAAAGAAAGAAAGAAAGAAAGAAAGAAAGAAAGAAAGAAAGAAAGAAAGAAAGAAAGAAAGAAAGAAAGAAAGAAAGAAAGAAAGAAAGAAAGAAAGAAAGAAAGAAAGAAAGAAAGAAAGAAAGAAAGAAAGAAAGAAAGAAAGAAAGAAAGAAAGAAAGAAAGAAAGAAAGAAAGAAAGAAAGAAAGAAAGAAAGAAAGAAAGAAAGAAAGAAAGAAAGAAAGAAAGAAAGAAAGAAAGAAAGAAAGAAGACATTTGAGCACTTTCCATTAGCATTTTCAATGTGCATAGTTTCCTACATCAGGAGATTTAAGTCGTTTCCATTAATGCGCATAGAACTGATTCACATGTGGGACTCCATTATCACACAGAAAAGGAGAAAGAAGGGGTCAGATGTTTCTTGGGTTTCCTTGCCACAGGCCAGAGACAACCAGTGTAATGCTGAGCCAGGAGCTGCAGCTGTATGAGCACAGTGTAGCTCCCAGCTCTCGTCCCTGTGCAGTGCTGCATTGACACAACTCAACAAATCCTGAGATTCCAGTTGTCATCTCTGCATAAATGGTGCCATGTTTCCTCACCAGCCCCTCTAGAACCAGCTCAGGGATTTCCAGCACACCTTTATATTGCAAGCTATGGTCATACTTAAGCAGTTTACCCAGGAACACTGGAAATCTTTGTGGAATGATAGAAATTAACCTGTATCTCCTGATCCCAGGAAGGATCTCTCCAGCAAAGTCGAGATGAGACTTTCTAGCTGAAGACCAGCTCTATTTGACCTCCTTTTTTTCTTTCATAGTTTATTTCCCTCTGGAACAAGGAAGGGTCATTCCCAGAAAAGATTCTTCCTGGAGTTTTAACATGAAATTTCCATACCATACACGAAGATGAATGACTCTCATGATATTTCACTTAAAGATTTCTTTTTGTCCAGTAGATATTTTGTACATTACAGCATTTTCCATGAAATGAATCCTAAAGTAATTGAAAGAAGAATGGATTCTGACTCCAAAAAGAATATTGATGAGGATGAAGGTAATCTTCAGAATACAGCTTTTTAGGTTTATAATTTAATAAATTGAATGTAGGCCTTCAGAAAGTAGATTATTTTAGCTACTTGGGCAGAACTTTTTACATGAAAATGGGAATGCACAATTCTACAACCTTATATATTTTATCTTTGAAATTGAAATAACATTTTTCCCTGAAGAACCTAGAAAATATGGTGTGATTGCATTAGTGTTTTATGTAACTTTGGAAAATTACTCTCAAGTTCTTGAGAGAAAGTTCTGTTTCCATTAAATACAATATACGTGTGTGTATATATATATTCTTTTTCTTTCTAGAAATAGTTATTTAAAGCTATGAGTTAAACCATCATTAACATTTTGCTAGTCTCTAAAATAACTTATCTTGTAATTAGTTTTGTGCATCAGTTATATTTCACAGTTCTTGTTACTGTGATCAATTTACAGTGAAGTATGAAAACTATGAAGTATGAAAACACATAGCTTATTTGATGAAAGACATTTGATTGGCTTCAAATATATTTTGAAAGACTTGAAGTTTTGATTTTCAGTCTAGCATTAAGCACCATATCCCTTCACTACTGTGCCTTCAAATACCTATGTACAGTAATACTGTGACAGATGACACCCCTGTCTTCCCTAGCCTCAGAATTAACTGCAGCATAGGGTAAGATGGACCTTCACAGTGGAGGGAAGAGATATTCTCAGGGTGTTTTTCCATTACAAAATACAATCTCACTGATTTGTCTGCCATTTTTTGTTTCCTTCTCAGAGGGGGTGAACGTTTCCTGTTAACAGACTAGGGTGTGAATTACTGCTTTAGCTTTTGAAATGTGCAGCTGGGGACTGGAATTTGTTCTGCCAGAGAAGTGGAGATGCACAGTACCATGATATCAGCAGGTCTCATACAGTCCCTAAAGCAACCCAGAGCCTTGATACAATTTCTCAATGTACACATATATCTGCACAGTTTGTCAGTCTAATAGGAAAAGAATGTCTTTTAATAAGTTACTCTTTCAAGAAACAACCATTTTTTTATATTGACAACTTATAGCCTATAATAATGCCAGTGTGCTTCCTGACAGTGGCAGGATGTGTAACAAAACCAAGCATAACAAAAACGCAAATATTATTTTATTTACTTTCAGTAGTTGGGAAACAAGCCTGGATAGTGTTAGAGAATGGTTCATACTTTCAAGAATGTTTGAGAGGCCTTGCAGTGCATCTGCATTAGATAACACTGATCCTTAGGGATTACTCATGCATTTTACACATATGAGAAAGCTATTAACATCTCCATGACACAGCAAAGTATTAAGCATCCAGAGTGTTTCCTGCAAAAAATGTGGAAATCATAATGTGTTAAAATATAGGTGTTCATAAACCACTGCTATTTAAAAAAAAAAAAAGGTCTAATGTGAAAAACTGGAAAACAGCATACTCTATGTCAGCCTTTTTAACAGCCATCTCAAAAAACAATGCAACGCTGAAGGAATAGCTTTAATACTTGTAGCTTTAAAATTGCTTGCTTGCATATGTAGTGTAAGGAAACACTGGTTTGATTTTGTGCTGCCATTTCCTTTCCAAATGACTTCGGATTTTAACTCAGTAGAAAAATTGTGCTGTGTAATGAAATGCAAGAATACCTGGTAACATTTTGAAAAGGGTCAAAGTTCTTGAGTATGTTTGTTTTCAAGTTGTAATCCCCTTAACAGTATAAATTCTAACTCTTACTTTTTGATTAATACATATCAAGGAATAATTTAAAATTATAGTAAGTTTCTCCAGTTATTTGGTTTGAAAGTGTTCTTTAAGTATTGAAGTCTATGTGTTTGTTTAATTTTACTACAAAAGCTGAAATCTGAAGATTCTTTGCAGATAGATAATAAATACAGTACTGCTCTTTCATCTGCAAAAACAGATTTAAGACCACTTATATATTTCAACATTTTGTCTACTTTCTGTTGTGTTTTCTGTTTTCTTTATCCCAGTGACTTTTGTATCACACAATGACAAATATACTTTGCAAAAAATTAGGAGATAAAATGGTCTAAAAAAAAACCTTAGCAAAGCATTTATCCCCTAAGTACACATGTCAAAACGAACAGTTCCTACTACTGCCTTAAATGTCTTTTGTTTTTTTCCTGATTTGTATAGATTGTCTGTTAAGTACACTCTGAATGTAGTTTGAATTTATGAATAATTTCCAAATCCTATTGTTTTTAAGAACGAGGCTTGTTTGTTTCACTCAGTAAAACCTGGCTTTGTTCAGTGAGAAGTAGATCCAGTCCTGCAGGACTATGCATGGTTTTTTAAGTATTTCTGCTTAGGATCACCAGACACCATCAGCAGTTCCGCGTGAAATCTTTTCATCATGAGCTGTGCATTACAAAGTATCCTGTGTGAGCAAAAGTCAGTTTTCATTAGCTGTGTGATTATAGTGAATGACAGCAACAGAAATATTAGTTTGGCCTCAATGCATTTAAAATGCAGTTTTAGAAGTCTATTTCCAGAACAATGTTACTGAATTAATTGGGAAACAACTCATACTTCAAGAAAGCCTTGAAAGTTTGCAGATGTGGATCACTTATATTTGTCAATTAAAATAAGGAAAGTCATAAGACTTTTAGTATACAAAGCCTTTGAAAGGATATTCTAAGATTATAGCAATGTGAAGGGCTTACTACAGCATGGAATGAGTTTGCTTGCAGTCTCCTATGTAGTGAATCTTACTGCAGAATTAACCTGTGACATACCAAACATGCTGCCCTTCAGCTGGTAATATATTTGACCTCTTATCCCTTTGCAGCCTATTGGTGCTTTGAACCCAAAGAGAGCAGTCTTCTATGCAGAACGGTATGAAACATGGGAAGATGATCAGACTCCACCTTATCATTACAACACCCACTACTCTACGTCTACTTCTACATTGGCTTGGCTTGTTCGTATTGTAAGTATTTCTGGGTCCTGGTTTTCATTAATGTTTTTGCAGCGTTTCTGTCACCGCTATTTTGATTTTTTTTTTTTTTAATGAAAATACCTGTCAGTCAAAATAACATTGTTCTCCCCTACCTTAAAATCTCAAAAATTCTCTAGATACCCTGTGTGTATTCATCTGCAGTAATCAGGAGGTCCTTCCTACCCAGAAAATCTATAATATATTTAGACATGAAATTGTAGAGGTGTAAGGACACATACGATGAAGAAAATCCATCTAAAACTAAATCCATTTGCAAAGAAATCTCATGGAAAGCTGATACTACTCGTGTATTCATTTATAATTTTCAGCTAGGGACAGATGTGTACAATATTAAAGAAAAAACTGGTAAAATGCACACT
The DNA here is from genome assembly GCF_000747805.2 of Chaetura pelagica. Taxonomy (NCBI): domain Eukaryota; kingdom Metazoa; phylum Chordata; class Aves; order Apodiformes; family Apodidae; genus Chaetura; species Chaetura pelagica. The sequence continues at coordinate 2,897,827 of NW_009953393.1, read as the reverse complement.
ATGTCGTATTGAGAGGAGAATTATAGAGCCAGTTTCATATTAAAGCAGTATGCAGTAATATTTTATGCAAATTAGCTATGCTTCTCAATGAATTAATAACTTACAGTTTTCAGAAATGTAGATGTAGAATCTAACTACAAGCTGCTATTTCAAATCTGCAGTCCTCATGCTTAAATCTTATCCTTAAAATCAGAAATAGAGAGGGGGCCAAACTTCAAAGAAAGAATGAAACTTAATTCCATTTGTGTGTTTATACAATGAACTTCAGAAAAAGGAGTATTGATAAGAGTGTTGTTAAAGTTTAACAGAGAAAACTGAGTTAATGAAAAATTGAGTCACTATATAATTACTGAACTTAAACTACATCCTGCCAATAAAAATCTGTCATATAAGGTGCATTCTAAGCATGTTTTGCACACAGCCAAACAAAGCAGAATTGCGCAAACCGACAGTTCTTAGTTATCACTCATCTTCCCTTAGACGTGTCCTATTTTTCTTCTCAGAAAGGAAGAGAACATATGTCTATGAGTTCAAGTTATACTTCTTAACCTGTGGATAACCAAGTATTGATTACACTCCTATATGGGTTGATCACTGTACTCCTTTTAAATTATAATAAATTATTCATGTCCTTTGAATACATTTTATGGTTGACATGTGTCAGGGTTTGGACCCAACACGACAACAGAGGAACAGCCCCATGGCCACTCACTCAACTGTCCCATCCTCCCCCCCTACCCACCCCTCCCACATACACACTCTCTGGGATGAGGAGGACAAAGCTCATGGGTTGAGACAAAGGACAAAGAGGGTTCTTCATTGGTTGAGGTCACGGGCAAAACAGACTCAACTTGGGGGAAAAAAAAATAATTTCACACTAATGAAACACACACAGGGCACAGACAACACAAAGAGCAGTGCCTGAATGTTACAGCCATTCTTCCCTTCTTCTCAGGTCCAAATCACTTTTGTTCACAGTTTCTCTCTCTCCTTTCACCCAGCAGCACAGGGGGACAGGGGATGGGGTTTAGAGACACTTCACAAACTCGTGGTTCCTGCTACTACTTCCTCCTCAGGAAGGATTCCTTACAGTCCTTCCCTGCTTCCCCACGGGGTCCCTCCCATGGGAGAGAGTCCTCCACGAACCTCTCCTTCATGAGTCCTTCCCACAAGGTCCAGAGCTGCTCCAGCCTGGGCTTCCCACAGAGTCACAGGCTGTTTTGGAAACAAACTCCCCTGGCGCCAGGGTCATCTGAAGCTGCACAATCAGAGAGTCCACAGGCAGCAAATCCTCTGGCCACAAAATCCAAATCCGCTAGCCAATTTCACCCCTCCTGGCACCTTCACGAAATGTTCCATCACGTTCCTCCATGAGTGCAGAGGGACAGCTGCCATCTCACCATGGGTTGCAGGAAAACTTCTGCTTGGGCTCCTTCTTCCCCTTTGTCCTCACCAACCACCAGCACCGCTCTCCTTCTCCAGCACAGCTCTTATCCCCTTCGGTGCTTCTCTGCTCAGGTTTTATATCAGTTCTTTCATATGTTAATCGCAGAGGGCATCTATTGTCCCTCTAAAGGCTCCTTGGCTGGTTTTGGAGCAGGGCGAGCTTCTCAGCATCTTACTGGAACAACCCCTGGAGCCCTTCCCCCCTACCAAAAAAAACTCCAAACCAAACCAGAATAATGTGCTTCTTTGTTACCTTAAAGTGTATGAAAACCTGTTGTATTTATTTGCATGCTTATCTATTAACTTTGGCTGCTATTCAACAAAAGATTCCCTCTTGCTGGTCAGCAAAATCTTAGGTATGAAAGTCTACTTAAAAGCTGAATGTACAGCACACCAAGGAGTTTTAATTTCCTGTGTTAGGCTAATGCTGTGTCATTTTTACTACTGATGTTTATGCAGTACTGTAGGTGTCCTTGCTCTCTTCTCTTCTGCCCTAAGGGAGCAAGAGAACAGGGTCTCTGGCTTGATGGCCAAATTATGTTTGTTAGAGCAAACAATATATGTGAGAATAGCAAGCAGAAAAGGAGAAGCAGTGGGAAAAACAAGGAAGAGATTGCTGATGACAAGAAGGTGAAAACAATAAAGGAATCAGTTGTGGGAGGAGACAATGAAAGTGAGAAGGAGAGAGATGTGAGGAAGATTTAAAGCTCAGAAAAGGGAAAAAGGAAATAATGTGATGATATTGGATAGGGCTGTGTATGGAAATAAAAAAAATTAAGATTTGGAATTAAGTATGTGTAGAGACAGTAAAAGATTTTAGCTATGAGGATTATAAAGTCATACTGATCCTTAGAGAGATATTTTGACTACAAAATAAAGGATGAAAAATCCGAAGGGAGAAGATTATGCCAGTGAAGTTGATGTATAAGGCTAAGTCAGATTTCTGGAAGCTAAAGTAGCTGAATGAATTTTTGAAACTAGTTTTCTGGTATGAGTTTGTGAAGAAAACTGTGTAAGAACATTTTATAAAAGATAAATCACAGTCTAGTGCAGGAAGATGAAAATGACAACAAAAGATGCAGAGATTCAGACAGTAAAATGCTTTCAGTATTTTAAGAGATCGCAAAAGATTAATGAGATGTGTTACAGTAGAGCTTTTGATAGCATATGACAACAAACTGAGAGTGAAAGAGAGGAGTGGAAGGTAAAATCATTAGAGAAGATGGAATAGACTGAACAATAAAATAAGATGGGGAAAAAAAAAGAGAGAAATGGAGAGGAAGTGAACAAGCAAACAAACAAAAAGGTATGACAAAAAGTAAACTTGGAACAAGTTAGTCTAGCTAGAAGCAGAACAAACCAGTATAGAGTGATGGGGATCCATGGGGAGAAACTACACATCTTGACCTTTGTATTGGAGGTAGTAGTTGCAGTAGGAAAAGTAGTTTCAGGAACTCTGAAAATATATATAGAGAGTTGTGGAATTGCCACAAAATCTTAAAAATCTTGCTTTTTGGCTTTGACAGATGCAATCTGGTTCCTGTCAGTTGTCTTCAAAACATTGCTTGCAATATCACATTTCTGAGTCAACTCAGTGATAATCTGCTCCCTATTGTCTTATATTTCCCTCTGTAGCTTTCCTTTATCTGATGTATCAGGCTACTTTTATAAATCGCACTTTATCCTTTAGACTCAGTTCTGTCCTGTTTAATTGATTCTGATATCATCAATCTCTGTCTCCATTTTGTCATTAATACATTTGTCACTGGTAGTGTGGTTTTCTCTTGAATTCTTTTGTACTAAGAGTGTACAGTAAAAATCCATTTTTAAAATTGACCTGTTTCATTAAGTTTTGAAAAATATGGTGGTGGCTTAGCATATATTATGTTGAAGCTACTGATAATTACAGCAATTGTAATACATTTATTTAAAATTTTTGTTTTTCTTCTGCTTTTTATTATACTTAACAGAATAGGACGTGATCCTTAATTGAAGCTATGGGCTACAAGCGCAGCTTGAAAGCTTCTGTTTGTATTTTCTGTGAGCTGGTTGTACAAGTCTAGGTGTGCTCCATTCTATTCTGTAAGACCTCTAGGAGAAAATAGAGGCAGTTTCAGGATAAACAGTGGTTCAGTCTCACTAGGCCATATATCATTGGTTATGGTCACTTTTGAGGGTTATAGAGCTGACCCTGAAACTCTCCCAGAGCAAGATGTACTGTACAAATTTTCTGTAGAAACTCACTGCACACACAGATATGTGCATTCACACACTCATATGTGAATTGCAATTGTAATTCTTATTTAACCTGTAAATTTTTATTTACACTACTTAATTGTTCATTTCAGACCACTCCATAGTACTAGAATTCTGAAATGTCAGGAAACAGTCCTTTAACTAGCTTCACAAGGAATGAACTGAGTCGCAGCCTAGATATTTTTAATGCTGTAATTGCAAATGTTAGGTTAATATTAAAAATCAAATGTTTCTTGAAAGTGATCAGCTTACTTTCTAAGTTTAGAGGCAGATTATTAAGTACAGATAATAAATATTAAAGTCTGCTACATTTTTCAGTCAGGTTAATAATAATGATAAAACTAACAGAGAACACCACCATTTTTGTAAGATTGCCTTCCTTGCCTTTGAGGTGTTACTGAAATGAAACCCTTTATAACTTTAGATTTAAACCTAAGAAAATCTTATTCCTTAGAATATCTGAGCCAGCATCATGCACACTTTCCTTCAGCAAACAGAATGAAAGGTATTCTGGAAAGGATTCCACTGTCCTGTTGAGACAGCTCCATTTTTGCATCAATGAAATTAAATATTCATAGATTATGAATAGGTGACCTTACCACCTGGTTCAAGAGTAATTTTTTCCATGTGAGCCAGTGAATATTTGAGTTGTACTGGGTAGAATATTTTAAACAAAGAATCCAACATCAGAATGTCATATATTACAGTGACTTGAGTGTCAGCCTGAAAGATAGATAAAATAAAATAGAAAAGCAGACAGAATAATTAATTCTGGCTATAATGTGGATATCATCACTGTTTTCCCATTTTTAGCTATAACAGGCTAGAGATCTGGTGTTATTGAATGTAGTTGCTCTCAGTAGTTGCTCTTGAAGTTGTGTTTGAGTGAATCAGTTATATCAACATTGAAACAAAGACCAGTATCAGAGAGGACAATTCTTTAATATTGTGACCAAGAAGTTTTGTAGAGAATAATTTGTTTCCTATTTCTGTTATACTAAGTCCTTGTATAACATAGAAGAATTTTTGGATTTATTGTAAAGCAGGTCTGCCTCAGCCAAAACTGTTTCCTAGTTAGATTCGAAGGTGCGGAGGACTTGAAATCCTCTAGTAAACAGAAGTGAATCTGAGTGTCCTGTTCAGTAGGTCTCAGCAGGACAGACACAGATGTATCAGCCAAAAGGTGTATGTCACTCTGACAAAACTCCAACTACTCTCTTTTTCTCCTCTTAGAAATGGCTGAAAAGACATTTTTGTTTGATTTAAGGTGTCTCAGAATGACACATTTCTTCCTCTTCTACTCCTACCATAAATTATTCAAATAGGACTAGGCACTGTTAAAAAGGTGATGGAGGGAGAGAACTGCTGTTGAATGGAAAAATTACTTGTTCCCACAGCTCAAGCTTGTATTCATTGTAATCAAGTACCCCACAAATTTCTCTTCTTCTTGGCAGTGAACAAGGCGTGAATTTTATTCAGAATATTAGGAACGAGAGAGATGGGGTTATAATGAAAACATTGTGCAGCTTTATAGCTTTCACAGCAACAAAACCTTTACAAGAAATGACAGTAATCGGTATCATAGAATAACAGTATTTAAGAGTACATTGAGTACAGATATGAATTGTATTTATATAACATAAGCACTTGGCTTTCCAGAGAATAAAAATTATGTTAAAATTATGTGAGAAGTCAGAGATAAAGCAAGTGAAAGCTCTGAATTTCTGCTAGGGATTAAAAATCCAAAAAGACAGACACAAGAAGTCACAGCAAGATAGCATAATAGGGCACCCTGTAGTGCTCAGCTATTAAAAGTTTAATCCTTGCTTATGAATTTTATTGCTTTTGTATATTTCTCTCAGATGCTTAAAATAATGTTGTCATGGAATTCTGGATTAATATTTTTACATAATTTATTGTAATGACATCATTTTTCTGATTTCTCCCCTTTTTTTAATCCATCAACTTCTGATTTTAGAACCTCAGAAGCGACCCACAGTGTGCTGCACAATGATACTCACAACAACTTATATCTTACATGAAAAAGTGTTAGGTTGGGGTTGGTAGAAGACAGAATTATTTGTTCTCAGATCATCAGCATATACAGTTTTTCAGTATGGGTAAGCTAGAAAAATAGCATAATTTGCAAAAATTGTTATTGCAAATATAAACAGATAATTGGGCTGTGAGAAATTAGTTAAAACCAAAATAATTCTAGTGTTGAATGAATTTAATATGCATTTAATGTTAAAATTATATTAATAGAATTTTAGACTAAATTAATATGATCCAATTCCTGTATATATTATTTTCATTTTGCTAGCTCTGGGTCTGAATCATATGCTTTTTCATTTACATTTTATATGAAGTTCCCTGTATGAAGCACTGCAAAATCTAGACATATAAAAACTTAATTTCTTTTCTTCCAGTATTGCAATCCATTGTGATACTTTTATGCTGCTCACCAAGTTGAGCTGCTGTTGAATTTTAATATTCTATTCCAATTATAAACCTCATTCTCACTTACCCTGCACTCTTTCGATATTTGCAATTGCAAACTAAGTCATTGTGCAGTGGGAGTTAGGGTCTTCCAACAAGAAATTATGTTGTTACTAGTTTTTATTTATTTAATATTTTTATTTAGTTATCACATACTAGGATTCTCTGATGAGAATAAATGCATTGATGAAAGTATATTTCTTATATTGTTACCTATTGTTTTCAGTGTATCTTTTTAATATAAACCCTAAATATTTTAAGAAGAAAGTGTAGATAGAAAAAATCCACCATTCATTTAGCAGTAGAATGGCTTACATGATTATGATGAAAACAATTCCATATTTGTGTTGACATACACTGGCTAAAAAAAACAAAACCAAAAACAAACCAAAGAAAGCTAAATCTTTGTTCCAATGTTAACAATTTCCTTAAATTGCTTCAAAGGTACAGACATACTATAGAGACAATAAGAGAGATATTCCCTTCGTTCTCCTTTAGAGAGAGAAATTTAGTTTTTATCTTCTTGAAAAGAGAGTAGCCTGTGTTAACTGTTGTGTATGATAGAAAAGATAAATTGGAGAGACATAGCAGAGTAAAGCTTAGAGAAACAATGGTTTCTGAAGTCTGAATTCCCTCTTTTATTTTCCTTCTCTTTTTGGATTCTTTCACTACCTTTGCACCATGTTTTCCTTACGTATATTTTAATTGCTTTTGAATGCTACAGAAAATTAATTACTTCGGTACTCTTTAATCTTGGGTAATTTAAACACAATGTGTATAATGTGTATAATTCCCTCAAAATCTCTTTATTAATGGAGTTATTCCCTGTTTTGTTAAAAAGTTTTAGAAAAGGAAACAGAATATGTAGGAAAAAAATCAAGTAGTATATGGGTAATACTGTAATTAAAATTATGATCAGGTGGTTAGGAAATGCCTTGATTAATGAAATCTTCAAATGATCGGGACATGCAAGGAAATTCATTTGGGTGTGAATTTAACAAAACAGACACTTTTCCAACCATTCCCCATCAGGCTTTGGGGAAGCGGAAGAAGTAGTTTCCATCTATGTGGACATATTGCCTAATATTAATTGAATGAATAGAGTGGTGCTGGAAAACCGTGGGAGTTGGCAGTGATCTTGGTGTTGAGGTTCTGCTGTCAAATTAGGGATTTGGTCCCCTGTTAACCCATGCCCTGCAGTGGAATGCAGTGACATAAAAATGTGTTCTCCAGACTGTCTAAGACTTGACCTCTTCCTATCCAAAAGTTAATAGCTAATTCAATTCAATAAGTATTGGGAGTGTGGTTTCAGAAAGAATCAACAAAAGTAAAAGCTTTAATTTTTTCATCTCTCTACCTCTGCCCCAAATTAACACTAAAACTAAGTACTCTTCAACCATTGTCAGTCTCATAATGACCATGCAGCCAGGCAAAATGGAACAGCTTGAAGTCTTTTAAATTAAATTAAAACAAGAAGAAAATCTAGACTGGATTTTATAAGATTTTATTTTGACATACCATCATCTTGCAAGGGGTAAACAAAGCATTGCAACAGAAGTAATACAGAAAGTGTTTTTGATAGCTGGAGTGAAATAGGCAACCGTCATGAAGTGGAACTAAGCTACATAGGTCTGCCATTGATGGGCAATTAGTCTGATGGAAGACTCAATATATAAAATAACCTTTCTGCCAGAATTCAAGATTTGTTTGTGCAAAATGTGTTAGTGCAAATAAATGTATTAAAATACTCAGTACAGATACCCATGCATAGATATAACTATGAGGTACCATATTTTTCTTTAATTTTGCTTTTATGAGGTATTTTGATGTGCAGAAGTAATTTGGATTTCATTAGAAACCTGCTGCATGATTCCTTCTGCTGTTTTCTTAATCGGTCTTCATTTCATTAACTACAGGAGCCCTTTACAACATTCTTCCTAAATGCAAATGATGGCAAATTTGACCACCCAGATCGAACCTTCTCTTCAGTAGCCAGGTCTTGGAGAAACAGCCAAAGAGATACCTCAGATGTGAAGGTAACGTATACATTAAATCAACTGCTAAATGTACATTTTCATTTATGTTATTTTGTTTTATGTAGGGACAAAGAGGGGTTTATATTTCATATCTCTATATTCAGTACATTAGGTATAGTTTCTATAAAAGCTAGATGTTACTAAAGATCATTGTTCTAACAGAAACAATCAAAGATTCTTTGAAGTTGAGTGGACAAAAGGTGTTTTGTTTTTAGAGAAAAACAACCTAACTGATCTAATTTAGATCAGATAATCAAGAGATGGAGAAAAGCCCAATAAATTGTTCTTTCCTGCTGTTAACTCAATATTTGGCCCACTCCATAAAACACAGC